>NC_135385.1:11604147-11679147 GCF_049243985.1 Paroedura picta | reverse complement strand
CAGTGGGTTGACTCTGGTGTTTTGCTTAAGTGGCCCTGTTGTGTGTCCGGCCTCACCTTTGTCGTGCGTAAAACGAAGGTGGGCTGGGAGAAGAATCTTGAACAAAGGAACACGAGATAATAATAGAATCATCTAATTACTGAGTCGACGGTGGAGTGGTCACACTGCCTTATTAGTACTGGAGAAATCCAGGTTGACATCCCCAATTAGCATCCCCAGATCTATCTCTGCTTCCTTTCCACAGTCAAACCCACCTTACAGGGTTTTACACTTCCATACCGTGGGGAGGGGAGAACTTTCAGGAAAGATGGGTTTAAAATGGCAATAGGCAGATCTCTGGGTGCAGTTCCTAGATAAGGAGGGGTGAATCATAGAATCATGGAAGGGATCTCCTGGGTCATCTAGTCCAACCCCCTGCACTATGCAGGACACTCACAACCCTATCGCTCATCCACTGTCACCTGCTACCCCCTTGAGCCTTCACAGAATCAGCCTCTCTGTCAGATGGCTCTCCAGCCTCTGTTTCAAAATCCCCAAAGATGGAGAACCCACCACCTCCCGAGGAAGCCTGTTCCACTGAGGAATCGCTCTGACTGTCAGGAACTTCTTCCGGAGGTTTAGATGGAATTTCTTTTCATTAATTTCATCTCATTGGTCTGTCTGTCCCTCCAGGGCAAGAGAGAACACCTCTGCTCCATCCTCTATAAATTAAGATGTATGACATTTTTTTTTAAATTAATCTTTCAAAACACAGAACACTTTAGGCTATGCATTCTGAAAACCCTGAACTAAAGACCAGGAAGGGGAAGGCTTAGTTAAAGCTGGATCTCTAAAAGCTCAGAAGAACACTTTCTCTGAGTGTTACTGATTGCCCATTATGGCACAGATGAGCATCCCAACCACACAGGAAACTTGGGAAGAAGGAGAAGAGCTGTTTTTTTTTTTAACCTGGTTTTCACTCCCCGAAGGAGTCTCAAAGTGACTTACAAACACCTTTCTCTTCCGAGGAACCTGTGAGAATACCTCTAAGAGAATGGGGGCTGGCCCAAGGTAACCCAGCTGCCTGCCTCTGGAGGATCGGGTAATCAAACCTGGGTCATCAGATTAGAGTCCTCCACTCTGAACCACTACTCCATGCTGGTTTTAACACTTAGGAAAGATCCTGGTCTTTCCCACACATAAGCATGCGTAGCAGACAAAGTATTGCAACATGTTAAAAGTAGCACAGATAACCAAGCAACTGTGGTGGGGGAGTAGAAAACTCTCCTGGGTGGTCAACAGGAGTGTGTCCAGAGGAGGGCAACAAAGAGGGTGAGGGGTTTGGAGACCAAGACGTATGAGGAAAGGTTGGGGGAGCTTGGTCTGTGTAGCCTGGAGAGAAGATGACTGAGAGGGGATCTGATAACCATCTTCAAGTATTTAAAAGGCTGCCATATAGAGGATGGAGGAGAGTTGTTCTCTCTTGCCCCAGAGGGTCTGACCAGAACCAGTGGGTTGAAATTAATTCAAAAGAATTTTCAGTTAAATATCCGGAAGAAGTTCCTGACAGAGTGGTTCCTCATTGGAAAAGGCTTCCTCAGGAGGTGGTGGTTTTCTCCTTCTTTGGAGGTTTTTAAGCAGAGGCTGGGGAGCCATCTGACAAAGAGGCTGATTTTATGAACTTGGGCAGATTGTGAGTGGATGGGCAAGAAGGGATGTGCCAGGGTTTGTCTCTTGTGGCCCTTCCTTGCCCACCCAGGGAATTGCGGATCACCACTATGGGATGGTAGGTGAATTTCTTCCAGGCCAGGCTGGATTCTGGAGATTTTTGGTGGGGGAGGGGATCACTTGGGCATGAAATTGTGGTCCCTGTGGGTAGGCTGATAGCTGTGAGTTCTTGCATAGAGCAGGGGGTTGGACTAGATGACCCTGGAGTTCCCTTCCAACTCTATGATTCTGTCTGTGTTGGGTCAGTAATCCCCCTTTTTTTATAGCCACAGGAATCCTAGATCTTATTTCAGAGGCATGAACAGAGAAGCAGGCACTGAAACATCCCAGAATCACAAAGCTTAAAGGCCCAAACTGAGCCAACTGATGCAAAATTAGGAAACTACGGTTGTAACACAGGAGGAAGGAAGCTCTTTTTTTTGTTGTGAGTTAGAGAGAAAGAGAGTGGGGAAACAGGTATCTTGAGGCTGCAGAGCAGGTTTCCCAATTGTGGTAGATTGTGCGGAAAAGCCTCTTCCGAACAGGGAACGGCCCGTGTCACTCAGGGTGGCCCAACCGTGGCTCTCCAGATATCCAGGGACTACAATTCCTATGAGCTCCTGCCACAGTTGGGCCTCCCTGGGCTAAGAATTTGTTTCCTCTCTTCATTTCTTTTTTTTTTTTAATCCCACATCCCATAAAACGAAAGCACAGCTTCTCATTGTGCCGCAGCTACCTGGGTTCCTAGCAGCAGGCTAGACTAGCCCCATCTTCTCAGGGCTCGGAAGCTAAGCCACCGTTTGGCCGCTCCCGCCTTTAGGTCACGAGCAAGGCCTGACCCTTCCCTCTATCCCCACGCCTGCCCCTTATTGTGGCTGTATCTTGAGTGCTCTGCCTGTGCCCCATTGCAAGTCACCCTTTGCTTTCCTCCCCCCCCCCCCCTCCGCAGAGTGCTCGGCATCAACGAATGGCAGAACACGGGGTTCCAGTACGACGTCATCAGCTGCTTGAACCTGCTGGACCGCTGCGATCAGCCACTGACTGTATTAAAAGACATTAGGAGCGTCCTGGAGCCCACGAGAGGCCGGGTCATCCTAGCCCTGGTTCTTCCCTTTCATCCCTATGTGGAAAATGGTAAGTGGGATTTCCGCCAAGCTAGCTTGTCAAGGGCTTCCCGCCGTCTCGGTCCGTTGCAGGGCGGAAGTGCTCGAGACGGCGCTGCAGAGCGTACGGAAAGCTCTCGGGCGATTGCACCTGTGACGGTCCTCAGCTGCTCTCGGCTCCCTTTCAGCATGCAGCGTACCTGCCTTGGTTAGCGGGGGTCGAAAGGACTGCGTCTCTTTGGCCTAGAGAGGTGCTCTTGGTCAGTGCTGGTTTTTCTGTGAGAGGCTGCCCAGCAGGATCCGCTTCCACCATGGATTCAGTTCAGACTAGCCATGGGGTAGTGCGATTGTCCGAATGCGGCCACTGGATCTGACTAGCGGTTCAAAACAGGACCGGTGTTTGGTTTGTTAGCCACAGGTTGCCTTTCCTACGGATAGAATCCTAGAGTGGGAAGGGGCCATGCAGGCCATCTAGTCCCACCCCCTGCTCAACGCAGGATCAGCCCTAAGCATCCAGGAGAAGGATCTGTCCAACCACTGATTGAAGACTAGCTGCCAACAGGAACCGCTCTCTGCCCTCCTCCAACCTTTCAGATCCTTCAAGAGAGCCATCCTGTCCCCTCTCAACCTCTTATTTTCCAGGCTGAACATTCCCAAGTCTCTCAGCCATTCCTCATAAGGTCTGTTCCCCAGGCCCCAGATTGTCCTCATCGCTCTCCTCTGCGCCCTCTCAATTTTGAGGTTTGAACTTGGGCTCTTTGGCCTAATCCACTTTAAAGGAAAGTGGGTCCACGGTGACTTCTTCTCTGCGGTCTGGAGAGTCCCCCTATCCTGGACAATCTCCTGCAGAAGAAGACTTAAATTATATACAGCAGAGGTAGTCGACCTGTGGTCCTCCAGAGGTCCATGGACTACAATTCCCATGAGCCCCTGCCAGCAAATGCTGGCAGGGGCTCATGGGAATTGCAGTCCATGGACCTCTGGAGGACCACAGGTTGACTACCCCTGATATACAGTTTTGTACTGAGTGTGTAGAAAAAAAGCCATGAGGCCCAGGAGTTCTGACAGATACCACCATGACACAAGATTATCGTTTTGGCCTGTTTTGAAAGGTAAAGAAGGGTTTGCACATCATACATTGTAAAAACCGGATGCATTCTTGCTTGCCTTGCCTGGTTCTTGCGCTACAATTACAAACCTCAGACCCCGTGCCCCCCCCCCTCCTTTATGTTTGCAACTTCTAAGATTTCCTGGTCGTCTTCTTCTTTTCTCCTTTTTGTCTTCACTTTCTCACCTCTTTCAAGTCCAGGATGTGGCTTGGGAGCCACAAAGTAAAACCCGAACCCAACTTCCTGGCACCACAAGTGATGAGAAACCAATTCAGGTCAGGGTTTCCCCACCGCCTCCTTCCTCCGTGTGTCAATCGTCATGTTTACGCCAAGCTGGCCAGCATAGTTAATGCAGCTCTCTGCGCCTGAGGTGGGCTGTGTGTTAAGTGGCAGAGACTGTTCAGAAAATGAAGGCAATGAATGAAGGATGGGGGATTAAGGTGGTTTAGATTTGACTCTGGTGGTGGTGAATGCCATCCAGTTGCAGCCAACTTATGGCACTGTGAGAGTCCAGCCGATCGCTTTTAGTAAAAACTCCAATTGTGAAGAAAGTTTCTTTATTGTAAAATACAGTGATGCTTCACTCCTGAGATCTTTGCTAAGACTAACGTTTTGTGCCCCCTGCTCCCCCTGTCAGTCCATTTGGGCATGAAGATTCTGGGATATCTTTCTTCAGTTAACAAGAGAGACATAACCGCCCCTCAAGGCCGCATCTCTAGGAAATAGCTAGAGCAGGAGTTGCCCCACAACTAGCTAATTCTCCACTGCAGCCTTTCTCAGCTTGGTTACCATTCTTCGAGAAACCCTGGAAATGACACAATTGTGTAGAAAATGGTTGAGAAGCATAGCTCTGCTCATGCCCACTTGGGTCCCTCCCCACCGCCTCCAGGCCCATCATTGGCCATTTTGGGAGGGCGAGGTCATATCACTTGATAAATGTTTAACAGATTTTAAAAATCTGTTAAAAAAATTAATTAACTCCAACCCGTTGGGGGAACCCTGCCAAGGCCGTCAAGGAACCCCGGGATTTCACAAAAACGTGGTTGAGAAAGATTCAAGTGGGTCGCCGTGTTGGTCTGAAGTAGCACAACAAAAATAGAGTCTAAGAACACCTTTAAGACCGACAAAGATTTATTCAAGGTGGGAGCTATCGAGTGCATGCACAGAGTGCATGCACTCGATAGCTCCCACCTTGAATGAATCTTTGTCGGTTTTAAAGGTGCTGTTGGACTCTTTTTTGTTGTGGTTGAGAATTGGCCAGCCAGGTCAGGGCAGAAGTACCTCTACAAACTCTGCTGTTCGGAGCCAGAAAGTCAGGTTTACCTGACTGAGAACACACCTAACCCTTATTAATTCCCCCCCTTCTCTCTCTGACATACACAACTGTACAATGTGTACTTTTTTTTTTCTTTTCAAATAGTCTTTATTGCAATTTTGTTGGGAAAAGTTTTAAAACAATACTCGGGGGGGGGGGGGGAAATATAGAGCAAAGACTCCCTGATTTATCTAGGACCAATATAAGGAAAGTTACAAACATATCCCAAACGTTCTCTTTTTTTCCCTGTTCTCTAAAATCTATTCTTAGTCATCAAACCCACAAATCATTAGTTAATTTTTCCTGTTTCCTGCCAAAAAGTCCCAAAAGGATTTCCCGTTAGCAATAAATGTAGATACTGTCTTTTCTCTAATCCCAAAACTAAGCTAATCCATCCCTGCAAATTCCACCCTCTTCCCCAACCAGTCCTTAATTGTAGGGGCTGCGTTCATATTTTGTCAAAGGTCTGCTATTTTCATTGCAGTCCTTTCTCCGGTGTCACGTGGAAGAGGCCCCGGGTCCCAAGACTGGTCATCTACAGCTCGGTCAATACCCCATGTCAGATTTATTCATTCCCTAAGCCGTTGTTCAAACTATGTTCAGAAGGCTGTTCTGTTCTCTTACAGTTCACTTGTTTTGGTAGATAGTCTCTTTTCCCAAGCGTTGCTTCTGGGGAAGAAAACAAAAACAACCCAACTGTTGCCACTGGCCAGCAAGAAGGACCAAGGCCACCGGGTGGGGGTGTGTGGACTGCACGGTGGGAGGCTCAGCATCTTTATGCACCCCCTCACACCGGTGGTTTGGAGTTTGGGGCTGGGTTGTCTCCAGTATGTTGATGACATTCGCATCCATCTCCCCATGGATGGCTGACCAGAATATGTCCCCCTATTCTAGGGGGCCCAGGGGCTGGATGGCTCTGACAGACTAGGTTGAAGCTAACCGCACGGGCGGAATGGGGCCTTTGGAGCTCAGACGCCATTTGGAGCAATCCCAAATTGTGATTGGAGGGGTTTTCCAAATCGATTAAGGCTAGTTAGTTAAACCGGATTCAGCCCCTGTGGTTTTCCGTTGAAACAAATCGCGAATAAATCTTTATTTTTCTAGCCCGCCCTTCCAATACAGCTCAGGGCGGGGGACGACATGCTTAAAAACAACAAATTACGCTAAAACATAGACATAATCTGGTTCCCCGCAATGCCCCCATCTCCAGCATTTCCTGATTGGAGTTAGCACAGTTCCGCAGGGCCTGTAAGACGGAGCTCTTCCGCCAGGCTTCTGGTGGGGAACAAAGCTAACATCTATCTACTTGCCTATTTATGGTCCCACCCACCATCTATTCACTTGTCTATCTATTTATGTATTGATCCGCTCCTAAAGTCATCCTGAATTCCTGGGAGAATTCAACACAATAGATTGTTGGGGGAGGGATGGGATTTTTAGCCGTCATGTTAGTAGATTGATGTTTTAATGGAAATTTTAATGGGATTAGTTCTTGTGACCCGCCTCGAGCCTATCGGGAGAGGCGGGAAATAAATCTAATAATAATAATAATAATAATAATAATAATAATAATAATAATAATAATAATAAATATTTTCTGGCAGTATCGTTGCTTTTTTCAGCTTGAGGAAGAGTGCTTGCACTCGAAAGCTCACGCCCTGAATAAATCTTCGCTGGTCTTAAAGGTGCCACTGGACTCTGATTTTATTCTGCTCCTTCAGACCAACACGCCTACCCATTTGAATCTATTCTTGTTTTAACCTATCACTGTCGATTTAAATTAATCTTTCATTGAATTTTATTGTAATTGTGTCTTTTTAATCTTTGGCACACCTGAGCCATCTCGCTGGGAGGCTGGTCTAAAAATCGACTAAACTGATGGCTGCTAAAGGCCCCCGACCATAGGCCAGGTGGAACAGCTCTGCAGAGCTAGCTGGTTAAGGTCCCACAGGGCCTCAGTTTCTTTAGTCAGAGCGTCCCACAAAGCTGGGGCGAGGGGTGAAAATGCTTAATAGTTGGCTCAACTGTGGTTAGACTTGATTCAAGTTTTGTGTGCTACTCTGGTTCGCTCCTGGGTATTTCCCCAACTACACAAGAAGAGCCCCGCTGGATCAGACCAGTGGCCCATCTAGCCCAGCCCTCGGTTTGACCCAGGAGCTGACCCAGCTGCCTCGGAGGACCAGCAAGCAGAGGCCGAGGCCTTTCCCTGAAGCTGCCTCCTTCCTCTGAGATTCAGACGTTTGGGGCCTCTGGATGTGCAGGTTCCCTTTAAACCTGGCCCCGGTTACTGTGTGTGTTAGTTAGATTCGCAGCAGGAACACGGCCGGCGCATTTTTGGTGTCCCTGATCAAAAAGGCGAGTGAGTCTGGCGGGGGCCTTAATTTGGACACCCCTGCCCCCAGCTTGCACTCCCCCCCCGCGCCTGCTGTTCCCAGCATGCTAAAACCATCCAGATTTCACCGTGTTTAGGTTAGCGGCCACTTACAGGATGACGGTTCAGCTTCTTTTTCTTTTTGCGCAGTTCCTGCGCGATAGCTTGAGAAATCGACGGCCCGTTCTCCTTGATCTGAAACGTATTTAAAAAGATGCTCTGGGAAACGTGCCGAAACCGAAGCTACGTTCCCTCGCGGCACTGCTGACGCGGCCAGCGAGCTCGTCCGCTGAGTCTTGGGACAGCCGCTGAGCACAACCCCATCCTCTCCCTGCTAAGCACTTTCAGTGCTACAGAAGAAGAGTTGGGTTTTATACCCTGCTTTTCACTGCTTTGGAGGAGCCTCAAAGAAGCTTACAATCACCTTTCCTTCCTTCAAAAGACACCCCGTGGGGCAGGTGGAGCTGAGAGAGCTCTTCCAGGACTGCCCTGTGAGAATGGCGTTATCATGACTGCGACTAGCTCAGTGTCATCCCGCTGGCTGCATATGGAGGAGCAGGGAATCGTACCCGGCTCGCCAGATTAGAAGCCACTGCTCTTGACCACTCTTTCTTGGGGGCTGGGCTCTCGTGGCCAGACTTGCAATCAGTTTGTGGCCGGTACAAACACTGCCATCGAGATCTTGAGACACGGGAGCCGCCGGGCGTGGCTCTGTGTTCTCCCAAAATCTCGTGGCAGCGTGGAGCAGCAGCTGGACAGATGCTTGAGGCTGATCCTGCATTGAGCAGGGGGTGGGACTAGATGGCCTCTCTGGACCCTTCCAATTCTAGGATTCTATGTAGTTAGGTCCCCCTCACTGATGGTCTTCAAGCAGGTTGGGCAGATCCTTATCTTGGATGCTTGAGGCTGATCCTGCACTGAGCAGGGGGTGGGACTAGATGGCCTGCATGGCGCTTTCGAACTCTGTCATTCTACTAGGTTTCTCCTTTATACCTGGCCCCGGTTACTGTGTGTGGCGGGGGAGGCGGGGGCTGATTCAGCAGCCACAGCAGACCCTGGATTGGGCAGTCCTTTAAGGTATGGCCCATTTCTGTCTGCCATTTTGCACCACTCCCTTTCTTCAGCTGGGGAAAGCAGTGCCAGGGTCTTGTGGCTGCAGATTTTGCCTTGCCGCTGAGGTTGACTTTTATTCGCCAGAGGCAACTGGGCGAACACCTGATTTACAGGGCCGGTTAGCAGTCTGGAAGCTCCGTGGCCTGAAATACATATGTTTCAAAAAGCACGCAAATCCATTAGCATAGAATCATAGAATCATAGAGTTGGAAGGGGCCACACAGGCCATCTAGTCCAACCCCCTGCTCAACGCAGGATCAGCCCTAAGCATCCTAAAGCATCCAAGAAAAGTGTGTATCCAACCTTTGCCTTCTGTCTCGTTGGACTGAATAAGTGGCACTTACCCCAGAGTTGCAGCCTCCTTGCTTGGTTTCCTTGGCTTTGGGCTGCAAGAAACAAGAAGGAGGACAACATCAGCTTGGATCTGATACCTTTTCCCACTGGGGTTCCTCTTTGCCTTTTGCAGAGGCCGTTCTCCTTGGTGGCCAGGTACTTCCATGCTGGCACAATTAGACGCTGCCCTGAACCCCAATGACCCTTTCTTCAGAGATCTCCCATTCTGGGATTTGAGGTTCACCAGAAAGAAAATCATGTGGAGGAAGAAAGGAGGAGAGGAGATTGTGGGGAGAGGTGGCGTTACCATGGCCCAGTTGCCCAGAGGAGTTATCATGGCCCAGTTGCACATTGTTCTTTACGCACCGCTGCTCTGAATGGGGTTCAGAAGATGTGGTGTCAAGTGAGCAGATCTGCCCTGGTCACATTTAGTAGGAACCCGAGCAGAAAAGCAGAATTTACAGAAGTCACTAGACCAGGTTTTCATAAAACCCTGGGGATTCTTTACAGTTATGGGTTATGGGTGGGAGTTATTTTTATACATATACTAGATTCAAAGCCCGTTGTTAAGAACAGGCTTTGAAGGGCCCCCCACTTAAGGGAGTGGGTGCCCCCCCCCTTGGGCCAGCGGTCCTGCAGCAGGAGGCTCCCTATTGGCCCGGGAGTTCTGTCGCCGCAGTCAGCCCCGCCCACTCTCCACCCACTTACCCCTTAACGCAATATGATGTAGGAAAGCTTTAAAATGTGTTAAAATATTTATCAGGTGATATGGGGCTATTTGGTCATGTTGACTTGAGAGCCAGTTTGGTGTAGTGGTTAGGAGTGCAGACTTCTAATCTGGCATGCCAGGTTCGATTCCCCGCTCCCCCACATGCAGCCAGCTGGGTGACCTTGGGCTCGCCACGGTGCTGATAAAGCTGTTCTGTCTGAGCAGTGATATCAGGGCTCTCTCAGCCTCACCCACCTCACAGGGTGTCTGTTGTGGGGAGAGGAAAGGGAAGGGGATTGTAAGCTGCTTTGAGCCTCCTTCGGGTAGGGAAAAGCGGCATATAAGAACTAACTCTTCTTCTTCTTCTTCTTCTTCTTCTTCTTCTTCTTCTTCTTCTTCTTCTTCTTCTTCTTCTTCTTCTTCTTCTTCTTCTTCTTCTTCTTCAGGCCAATGATGGGCCTGGAGGGGGTGGGAAGGAAAGGGGCCCCAGGTGTGTGGGTCCACAGCTATTTTTCCCAACCATGTTGCGCTCGATTGCGCCACTTCTGGGGTTTCTCGAAGCCTAAAAAAATGTTTCAGTGGTTTCTGAAAGTCTGGCTCAGAAAGGCTGAACTAGACTGTGGTGTTCAAAATTCCATCTCTCCCTAATTTTTTTTTTAAAACCTCACAAACCTTAGTGTGCAAAACCCCCCAAAACTGGTCTTGAATTTACCCTCTGGAATTGGGGGATTGCACATGGCAGCGAAATCGCGTATCCACGATGAAGCATTTCGCCTACCTTGGAGAAGACTTTAAAACTTGCAAACAGGGCGATGACGTAGACGGACAGTAGCGACACAACTCCCGACATAACGTAGACGTCTGCCTTCTTGCTTGCTTTTATCCAAGGCGTGGGGAAGAGAGGGGAAATACGTTCAATTGTATAATTCTGGAGCAATGAGAATGGTTGTATGTGATGAGAATTTCTGCTGGGGAAGGGAGGAGGAGAAGAGACTTTCATTGGCCACTAAAACCCCTGCTGGGGTTCGTAGAGGCCAAAATCTACTTGGGCGTAGAGGATGGTGAGGAAGAGAACTGGGCAAGAGTGATACAATACATCCCACTGATGTTATATAGCCCTTTGTCCCACCTGATGCTTCCAGACCGTTGTTTACTAGGTTATCTTACCACTTAATTTCATTCCTGCCGAACTCTGAACAGTGAGTCTTTAGGGTATTGGGGAGATGAAAAAGCCCCCTTTTGGCAGGCCCTAAGTGAACAGGTCAGTCTTCGAATCCTACAATCGGAAGGGACCCTCCAGGCCATCTAGTCCCGTCCCCTGCTCAATGCAGGATCAGCCTCAAGCATCCAGGATAAGGATCTGCCCAGCTGCTGCTTCAAGACCGCCAGTGAGGGGGAGCTCCCCACCTTCTTAGGCAGCTGGTTCCTGCAAGGTCAAGATCATAAAGCACTTGAAAGCAAAAGAGGTGTGAGAGGCCACTGCACATAGTTGAAACAGGTTAAAAAAAGGTCAAAGGGGAACAACACAAAACAGGTCAGAAAAATCAGGTCAAGCAGACCATTGCATATGAAACAGGTCCAAAAGAAGTACAGGGCGAGATCATAAAGACAGGCGTGTGGGCTATGGACAGAATCATAATTGTATCAGAGGGGACCAAGAGGCAGCGAAAGGGATGTGGCTCAGTGCAGGGTGCATGCTGAGCAAGCAGAAGGTCTCCAGCTAAGGGGCATTGGAGATTGGATGGAACCTTTCTCTGCCTGAGACCCTCCTCTGGGAGTCAAAGAAAACTATACAGGAGGAAGGAAGGAAGGAAGGAAGGAAGGAAGGAAGGAAGGAAGGAAGGAAGGAAGGAAGGAAGGAAGGAAGGAAGGAAGGAAGGAAGGAAGGAAAAGACAGATGGAAGGGAGGGAAGGAAGGAGGGAAGGGAAGGAAGGAAGGAAGGAGAGGTGGCTTTGCCATTGTTTTCCTCCCTCTCTCCTCCCTTCCCTTCCTTCCTTTCCACTCCATTTCCTTCCTTCCTTCCTTCCTTCCTTCCTTCCTTCCTTCCTTCCTTCCTTCCTTCCTTCCTTCCTTCCTTCCTTCTCCCTGTGCTTCTTCATCCCTTCCCTCCCCTCCCCTCCCCTCCCCTCCCCTTCCCTCCCCTCCTTCTGGGGTGGCCTCCATGGGAGACATCCACTTGCTCGCCCTGGCTCGCCTGCTTCATTTCCAAGCTAGCCTGGCTTCTTCAGGCAGCTGTGAAAGGTAAGGCTGAGATTTCTGTGCCATTGTGGATCAGGGTGGGGGGCACAGAGAACCACCCAAGAGAGGCCAGCTTGGGAGGGAAGGGGAGCAATGCGAACTCTTATCACCGGAAGGGGGTGCTGTTAGGGCAGCGATGAGCACCAAAATCCAAAGCAGCCACGAACCTCTTATTGTCACCGTCGTTCCTTCCCCGGTCCGCTTGGAGCGGGGGTCGGCTGAACGTCTGAACGCGACCCCACAGAAGTAGATGGCGCTGTCCCCTGCGCTGGCGTTGTAGATCTGCAGGGAAGCCTGCTTTTGAGGCACGGTGCTGGTGGCTTGGAATTTCATGCTCGGTGTGCATTTCGGCGTGCACAGAACCTCGTGGGTGTGGGCCAGGTACCGGAACCAGAGGACTGTGGGTAAGGAGCCTTCGCACCCGTCAGTGAAGAATTCGCAGGGGATCGTGATGTTGCTTGAAGCAACGTCCTCCAGGGATGGAGGCTGAGTTACTTGGATGACCGCGCAAGGTTTATCCACTGCGGCCTGCCCTGTTAAGAAAAGATGAGTGTACCTCCTCTCCTTCTCCCCCCTCCCGTGTCATAAATCAGCCTGATCGATACAAGGCTCAAGATGGAGCTTTTCGGGATAGATTGGCTGTTTTTTTGTTTTGTTTGTTTCTTAGTGCAGCTTGTCCACAGTTGAAAGCTTGTGAGTTTCCTCTCTGAATGTCCCTAACATGGGAGGGCAGAAATGGTGATTTGGGTTGGATGGCAAAGGAAAGAAGTTACTTCCGTGTGCCATGAAGCATGTCAAGAATCCTAGAGTTGGAAGGGACCTCCTGGGTCCTCTAGTCCAGGGGTAGTCAAACTGCGGCCCTCCAGATGTCCATGGAATACAATTCCCAGGAGCCCCTTGCCAGCGGGGGCTCCTGGGAATTGTAGTCCATGGACATCTGGAGGGCCGCAGTTTGACTACCCCTGCTCTAGTCCAACCCCCTGCACCATGCAGCACAACTACCTGTCCATCCACGGTGGCCCCAATTTCATGCCCAAGTGATGCACCCACCACAAAAAATCTCCAGAATCCAGCCTGGCCTGTAGGGAATTCACCTACCATCCCAGTTCATAAAATCAAGCAGAGACGACCTGTCAGCCGAAGATGAATAAACAGAAAGAAATTTCCAAGCTGGCGATGGCAAAAAGCTTTATTCAGAACGCGTTCCTAGGTATAAAACCTCGTTTTCGTATTTTGCTTTCTCAGTAAACTTATTTCTGAATAGTTTTTTTCCCCCCAGGGATACAAACAAAGTCTTCAACACACTACCTTATCTTTTATATACCTTAAACTTTATATTTTAAGCCATAGAACTTGGGTCTATTAATATCAGTTTATTCCTTTCTTCGAAGTCTGGACAAACATCAGCTTTCCATTTTATATCAATTTATATATGAATAAATACGTTTTGCCGTGTTGATAGTTCTAGATGCTGTCACCATATATTAAAATATCCCTTCCAAAATGTCTGGTTATTTCTCAGGCAATGTTCCTAATAACATATGTTTGGCTTCTGTAAGAGATTTAAAATTTAATGCATTTTTACATTCCGATAGCTTCCAAAAATTCATATTTTTAAACGACAAAGTCACCAACACGTCTAGCTCGGCCCTAAGTGGAAAGGAAGCTTAAAGCAACAAGCTGTTTGCAATACTTCCTTCTCTCTTTCCTTGTCTTGCAGGGAGGGGCAGCCTAAAAATCAAAACCCAACCAAAAGATCTATTATGAGAAGTGCCTTTCCCCAACTCTTTCAAGCCAGTAGACAGGGTCATTAATGGGGAGACTAAAATGCCCAAAAAATTTCAAAAGTTTGATGGAGGAGGAGGAAGGACTGCTAAACGCTGGGTTAAAATTCTTGCAAGGGAATTTGTCAAACTACTCTTTCTCTCTACCTGACCGGCATATGAGCGCTGCAAACAGATAGCTCTTGGAATAGATTTGGCATTGGAGAGCCACCAACCCCTGTCCCAGGTCACTTTTCTGCTCTGCATCTGAAGCCTGCCTTTTCAGAGGTGGGGAGAAGAGGGGACACCTTTTGCACAAACCTGCCCACTTTCTTCAGGGCTGCTTTTGACAAGGTGTGCCTTGGGTCTCACAGGCTCCTTCCGGTTTCTTGGGAGCGTGTCCACACGTTCTAGGTCTGCTCTGGTCTTGGTCCAAAGCAAACGAAACCAACAGGCAAAAAGTTGTGTCTTCGTGGGACTCATTAAATGCAATCCTGAATAATATTTGCAACCAAAATTATTAGCTAACTGTTTTCCAAACACAGGCAGGGTTATCTACTTAAACATTTATACCCCGCTTTTCTCCCCAAAGAATCATTCTCCCGGCTGACCTTTTGTCCTCACAACAGTAGGTTAGGCTGTGCAAAAAAAAGAGGGCAAAGGTTTTATTTCTCACCATTTCTGCTCTGCTCTTGGTCCCAGGCCTTGGCTCAGCTCAGTCACTTTCCCCAATTTCCTTTTTATCTGAAAATAAACAAACCTCTTATTGCAGTGATACTCAGGCGCAGAAATCCCTACCTGCGCAGTATAACAGCCAGGTGATCTCCGTTGCCAGAATGAAAGCTCGGGGTTTGCATGTTGCCATTTCGGTCGCAGGTTTACTCCCCAAAGAGCTTCTGCTTCGGCAGATAGAAGTCAATGATATGTGTAAGCAGAAGTGAACCAGGACGCTGGTTGGTAGTGACTCTTCTCTGCCTGCGTTGCCCAATCTGGGAAACTTGTAGACGTAAATATAGCACTGGGTGCCGGTCACAGGAGTAAGCTAGGCCGACGGTTACTCAACAAGCACGCTAGTGACTAGGGGCCGCCACTCAGGGATCAGCTGAGAACATCTGGATTGCGATGACCAAACGGTGGCTCTCCAGATATCCATGGACTGCAATTCCCACGAGCCCCTGCCAGCAGGTTCTTATGGGAATGGTGGTCCATGGACATCTGGAAAGCAACAGTTTGGCTACCGGTGGCCTACTGCGAGGGAGAGAAAATGGGTATTCTTGAGGGAGCTGTCAAGGGTATTCTGATTCTGATTCAAAGTTCTGCAGGGCCTGGAAAACAGAGCTCTTCCGACAGGTCTTTGGTTGAAGCCAGGTAGATCGAGGGCCCCTCCTCAGGCATCGCCAGAACATCGGTGAGCCCCATTTCCCGAGGCGGACAGTTGCCTGGATAGGTTGGCAGGGCGTGGGTGGGGTGGGGGGCAGTGTTGCTGCTTGTCTTTGGTGAGTTGTGTCGTTTTAATAGGATCATTGTCAAGAATAGCAGGATATGAATGAATGAATGAATGAATGAATGAATGAATGAATGAATGAATGAATGAATGAATGAATGAATGAATGAATGAATGATGGTTCAAGCTAACAGGAAATAGTTTATTAGTTTAGTTAATGAACAGGTAACAGGAAATCTCTCTGCTGCCTAGTTAAGATCTGACACTTACTTCTTCCCTTGTGTCTTCTTAGATCAGCCAGATAGGTTGGCAGGGGGTGGGTGGGTGAGTGGCAATATTGCCACTTGACTTATGTGAGTTGTGTAGTTTTAATAGGGGGTTTCAAGGCTGTTGTGTGGATGCCTCTTCCCCCCCCCCCTGGCCAAGCCACTTCCTCTGCCGTGACCCCCTCAAAGGAGTCCTGACCCCCAGGGTGGGAACCACTGCAATAGAAGAAGGCAACCTCATTGGGGGGGGGGGGATTCACAAGCAGCTTGCCGAAATATTTGCAGGCTTGGGGCCTTTGCAAGTCACAAAGTCTGCTTTTGCTACCTTTTAACGGCCAATCTCTGTGCTTCCTCAGTAGGTGGCAAATGGGACAAGCCTTCCGAATGGCTCGAAATCAAAGGACACACGTGGGAAGAGCAAGTGAACAGCCTCCCGGAGGTTTTCAAAAAAGCCGGCTTTGCCATAGAGGCTTTCACCAGACTGCCGTACTTGTGCGAAGGGGACATGTACAATGACTTCTACGTCTTGGACGACGCCGTCTTCGTGCTCAAGCCCATCTGAGCGCGTCGTCCCCCTTCCCCTGCCCCCGCCCCGCCCCGGTCAAAGCCAAGAAACAGCCTGTGAATGAAGCGTTTTTGATTCTCTCTCTCTCTATCTCTTTTTTTTTCCTATTAATTGCAAGACGGGAGGAAGGAAGGAGTTTTTTTTTTTCTTTTAGTGGTTGTCATTTGAAATCAACACCATGTATGAAGACGTCTTAAGAGGTCAAAATACTAATTTCTTTGTAGTAGGTAAAAGGAGGGGAAAAAAAGGACATTTTTTTTTTAAAAAGGCAGAACTGTTCCCTTGTTGATTTCGTACCCCCTGCCCCTACAACGCACCTGCAATCCGACAATAAATCAAAGATATTTTTGATACTTAAGGACAGTTCGACTCACAGCCCAACAATACCCGGGATGCCGCACCAATGGGTAACGTTTCAGCTGTTGGTTGTTGATTTTTAATTATTTTTGGGGGGTTGGTTTCTGTTCATCGACAGACCGTGCTGGCAATAAGCGGTCCATTCTATGTAAGACAGGAACCCAAGTTGATGAACAAGATGAATGGACTTTTCTTCCATGTTTAATGACATTATTTTATCTGTCTTCAGCACATGTTTTTAATCATGCTAATAAAAACTTTTTTTGAGATGACACTCGCTTCTGAGGTTCATTTCTAAGGATGGAGCCCAGCTGGAGGGGGCCTTGTCTTTTCTCGCACACAGAACATGGAAGAACCCCCTTCTCTCCAGGAGGGGTTTTGGACCGGTGGTAGAGTGGTCTGCTTTGCATCAGCCCTCTTACCGCGTGAAAAAGAGGGCTGGCCAAGTGGAATAATCCAAACTAGAAAAATTCAACCAATTGGCTACTACAAAAATGTAATCGTTTTTGTTTATAATTATTCCAATTTATTCTGTAGATATTGCCTTCATATCTTTGATGTACAAACCTAAACCAAAACGGGTTCCGGATAAACATTTCTTTTTCCTTTTTCAGTATCCCGTTTACAAAGTTGTTTTCTTCCTCAGTGGTTATTATCATATAAGTCAGGGGTAGTCAAACAGCGGCCCTCCAAATGTCCATGGACTACAATTCCCATGAACCCCTGCCAGGGGCTCATGGGAATTGTAGTCCACGGACATCTGGAGGGCCACAGTTTGACTACCCCTGAATTTTAAGCAGTCCCTTGGGCTCAGAGTTTCATGGAGGTTTCTCTACTGCTCCTTGGGGAACAGGTGAGGTGAAAGACGGCTGCCTGTCAGAGCGGACAATTCTGTCTTTGATAGGCTAGTGGTCTGGCTCCGTATATAGAATCATAGAGTTGGAAGGCCATCTAGTCCAACCCCCTGCTCAACGCAGGATCAGCCCTAAGCAAATATGGCCGCTTCACGTGTTTGTATGACTCCAGAAACATTGTCCCCTCTGAATGGCAGCAGAGATCTGTCCCAGCTCCTCTTAACAGGCGGTAGAATTAGAGACCCTTTCAGAGGCAGCTCGGTGTCGCGGTGAAGAGCGATGGCTTCTAATCTGGCGAGCCGGGTTTGATTCCCCGCTCCTCCACCTGCAACCAGCCGGGTGACCTTGGGCTAGTCAGAGTCCTGATAATGCTGTCAGAGCTCTCTCCGCCCCAACCTTCCTCCCAGGATGCCTTGTGGGAAGAGGAAGGGAAGGCAGCTGTAAGCCGCTTTGAGACTCCTGCGGGTGGTGAAAAGTGGGGTATAAAAACAACTTTTCTCCTTTCCGTAAAGCGCATTAATATCCATTCACATAGCCCAGGATTGTCTGCTCCGGCTGGCAGCAGATCTGTCAAAGTATCAAGGAGAGCAGATCATGCCCCGCACTTTGCTTTGGAAGTCCCTTCAGGAACCAAAAAACTATATCGCCGTCTTTGTGTCTTTCCGGCGAAATGCCCAGCCCAGCTTCTTCTTTTACAATAATTCGGAAGGACCGGCATCTCATGGTCTTGTGTGTAATTCCACCTCCTTCGGCCTAGATGGCAGTGGAAGGCAGGAATTAAAATCCTCTTCCCTCCAGAAAAATACAGTCCCTTTTGATGAGACAGTGAGAATCTAGCTCTGACCAACTTGCATGAGGTTTGATGTTGTTTAATGTATTTAGTGAGCTTTTCACGAGGGGGCACCGATGATCCCATGAATTACCCTTTACCTTTTTTAATGCATGTTCACAGTCCCAGTTTGCTTCCACTTCTGTGCCCTGTTAAGGACTGTTTAGCCCAGGGGTAGTCAAACTGTGGCCCTCCAGATGTCCATGGACTACAATTCCCATGAGCCCCTGCCAATGCTGGCAGGGGCTCCTGGGAATTGTAGTCCATGGACATCTGAAGGACCACAGGTGGACTACCCCTGGTTTAACCTATCAGGGTGTGATTTTAGCCAGCCATATTTGGCTATGAGATGCTTTGGGATTTACTGTTTCTTTCTCTTAGCCTTTCTTTCGTCCTTTATCTGAGGGCCAGCCTTGTTTGCCTTTTCCTCTTGGGGTTGTGTTTCTCTTTAAAAGTTGCTTTTTACAGTTCTTTCTTTCAGTGTTCAGTTGTACAGTTCTTTATTTCAGTCTTTTGTTCTGTCGTTGTAGTTAGAGTTGCCCAATCTCCCAGTTTCCTCGCTGTTGGACTTTTTGTAGCAGGTTGCCAACTTTGGGTACTGTTGTTCAGCTCTGGTTTGCTGGCCTGGCGGGGGGGGGCACTGTTTAGTTCTCCTGCCAGAGCTGTTCTCACAGGGCAGTTCTGTCAGAGCTCTCTCAGGGCGCCTGGCATCAAGAGAGGACGGGAAGGCAATTGTAAGCCACTTTGAGACTCCTTTGGGTAGTGAAAAGCGGGGTACAAAACCCAGCAGTGATTCATCCTCTTGATTTTTCTGTATTTGTTGGGAGGCAGGCTGCATGGGAAAGCCTAAGATGATGGAGCATTTCCCATCCTCGGCTTTTTTGTGAGTCAATAGGTTTGCCCAGATTTTGTGGGAAAATTAGGTGCAGGTTGGCTTATATGTGAGTGGGTAGCCATGTTGGTCTGAAGTATCACCAAAAAATTAGAATCCAACCGCACCTTTAAGACCAACAAAGATTTATTCAAAGTGTGAGCTTTTGAGTGCTTGAATAAATCTTGCTTGGTCTTAAAGGTGTTATTGGGCTAAGGTGACCAGATTTTAACATTGTGGGACACCATTGACCGGGGGGGTTCTTGATTAAAAATTTGGTCTATACGGAGCAACAAAAATTTTCATAGAACGCAAAAACAGTATTGTAATATATATATATTTTAATTGCAACAAGTACAGTTTGACAGGTGCCCCCAGATGTCCCTCCAGAAGTGGGACAATCTGGTCACCTTATATTGGGCTCTATATTTTGAAAAATTGTCACTTGAAGGAAGAGGGCAGGGGGCATTTCCTGTTGGCAGCACAGGATCGGACCGACAGCTTTAAATCCTGGCAGATCGGCTGTAATTCCAGAAGCTGTCCGGACCCTGCCTGGAGGTTGGCAACCCGAAGGGCTGACTTCCCACCCGCAAAGCATAAATCCTTTCGGGAACTTTAAAAATGGAGCCTGTCCCAGCCTCAAATTGCTCAGCCCTTTCAACGTTTCCTTGCAGCCTCCTTTTCCCCCAGGCCCCAGGTTCAGGTGACCGATTTGCTTGGGATGCAGCGGCCAAAGTATTATGTTTCCGCACACACAGTCAGCTCAGATTGTGTGTGTGTGTGTGTGTGTGTACGTGCGTGTCTCATAGACCCTCCAACCCAGGTCTTAATTTTGCAGACATCAATTGGCTTCACGTTCATCCTCTTTCGCCTTTCTCCCCCTTCCCCCGTCCTCCGATTTTACTTTTCTCTTAAACTACGTTGACTCCCGGAGCCCTCCCAGCGTCTCCCACAGAGAAAGCCGGGTGGAGAACTGGCAAAGTTTTCTTTCCGAAAAAGCAGGGGCAGTGAGAAAGAATACCAGCGGGAATCTTCCAGAGATCTGATCGACTTTGCTGATTTTTTTTTCCTTTTTTTTGCATGGGGTGAGTCAGAGTTTAAGAGAGGTTGCCCTCTCTTTTCATCTTTCCCTGCTGATCTTTGGGCTGTATTTCATTTTCTCTTTTTAGAAGAAAAGTTCTGTTTTTTTGGCTTTGCATGACAAAAAAATAACTGTGTTCTGCTCAAGGAAAAGAGATGTCCATGGTCGATATTTGTTAAATGCATGACTAATGCTTCCGAAAAAATGATTGATACTGTTTGGTCTGTAAAATAATCCTTTTTCTGACATTCCAACTGAGCCGAGATCTGCTGCAACCATCTAATTATGACAAGGAGACGGTGTGTCACGTTCTTATTTGATAATCTATAGATCTGTATCTATAGCTACAAATATATAGATATATAGGAGACATGGGAAGTATTTTTGGGGATGCGTTTTGTAGTTATGCATCTTCTGACAACGTGGGCTTTATTGATCAGCATTCTCCATTTTTATTAGGTTAAAGTTTCTGAAGGATAGCTGCCGTTAGTTTTTGCGTTTCTTTTGGAAGGGGAGCAAAAAAGTTTTAATTAACTTAGCTGCCTCCTTCCCCACTAATGTCAAAATTAAAAGGATTATTTCAAGCGTTCCGTTCAAACATGAGCAAAATCAATGATCATTTGCCCTTCTGACAGAATTAGACTTTTCTTATGTGAAAAGTAATCTCTCTCTTCTTTTTGTTTCTTAATCTTAAGGCTGTGCGGAGGTGTTAAATATATTAGCTGAATCTGGGCTCTGTCAGGAATGCCAAAGAAATCCCTCCCGTCCCTTTCATCCCCTTTCTGCTTTTACCATATTGGTGGTTAATACTGGCCTACTTTGCAGGGTTGATGTATTTTCTATTTATTTCACTTGTATCTTTTGCGCCTTCTGTTGGCTCAGGGCAGTCGCCGTAAGGCGTTGTCCCTTCCTCCTTGACGTATTTATTTCTGATGAAAATCTAGGCTGTCAGCGGTAGTAGTAAAACCCAAAATACACTAGAGCAAAATACTTTTCAATAGAGCTCAAAACAGTAAGCCACTGCAGGTCTACAGTATTCAAAACATTCAAGTAAAATAATATATCAGAGATAAAATATTTCACCTAACCTATGTGAAATGTCTAAAAACCACCTCGAATAGCCACATTTGACAAAATAACATTAGCGTTTTTTGCTGCCATAACTTTTTCCTGTCAGTATCTGACAGGAAAAATATTAACATGTCTGCAACAGAGACACATTTTGGACCACAGAGAGCCCCATCTATAAACTCGGCTGCAGGTAGAGAGGGATGTAAATGAGTAGGCCACAAATACAAAATCTTTGGTCCTTCGGCATCCTCTTATATCTTAAATTATGATTTGAGATCCTAGTTATGCAAGATTATCTATGATGGTTATTCATAATGAGATGATGGTCATTCTTAATTAGAGGTAGTTTGGTGTCGTGGTTAGAAGTGAGGACTTCTAATCTGGTGAGCCAGGTTTGATTCCCTGCTCCTCCACATGCAGCCAGCTGGGTGACCTTGGGCTAGTCACAGCACTGATAAAGCTGTTCTGACCCAGCAGGAATCTCAGGGCTCTCTCAGCCTCACCCACCTCGCAGGGTGTCTGTTGTGGGGAGAGGAAAGGAGATTGTAAGCCGCTTTGAGACTCCTTCGGGGAGAGAAAAGTGGCATTTATGAATCAACTCTTCTTCTTTCTGTTAAGGCCAGGGTGGTGTAGTGGTTATGAGTGGTTATAACCTACCTCACAGGGTTTGGGGGAGTATAAAGTGGAGGAGAGGAGACTGTTGGAAGCCACTTTGGGTCCTGGCTAGGGAGAAAGGCAGGGTATAAATCCAACAGCTGTACTGGTTGCTGATTGAGTTCCGGGTCAGGTTTAAGGTGTGGTTTCAAACCATTAAAGCCTTTAAACCTTTAAAGCCTTATACCTGAGGGACCGCCTCTCTGAGGAGGAGGAGGAGGAGGAGGAGGAGAAGAAGAAGAAGAAGAAGAAGAAGAAGAAGAAGAAGAAGAAGAAGAAGAAGAAGAAGAAGAAGAAGAAGAATTGGTTCTTATATGCCGCTTTTTCTCTACCAGAAGGAGTCTCAAAGTGGCTTACAGTCACCTTCCCTTTCCTCTCCCCACAACAAACACCCTGTGGGGTGGGTGAGGCAGAGAGAGCCTGATATTCCTGCTTGGTCAGAACAGCTTTATCAGTGCTGTGACTAGCCCAAGGTCACCCAGCTGGCTGCATGTGGGAGAGCGAGGCATCAAATCTGGCTTCAATAGAGGCAGGCCCTTGTCGAACCTGTGGGCCTCAGCAACTGTCCAGCACCAAATTCAGACATGGGCACTGGCTCTCCCTCACAGAAATTGGCATTTCTGTGCCAGGGATCTTGGAGTTAACTTTCTGTGTCATTATTCAAGCCTTCTGGGTGTTGAGCACGGCCATGAAATGTAACCCCAGCCAGATAGCAGCTCCGAGGACACTATTTCCCCTCAAACAGTCCAGCGATAAGACTGGGAGTTTGTTATTACTGCCACGTGGGAAATGTAAGTTAAATGTAAGCTAAAAGCTTGCAGTTATTCACCTTCTCTGCTCTGAATCCAATATTTTAAAAATCACAGAACGGAAGCTTTAAAGGTCTCCATGCAAGGTCATATCCTGTGGGCCCTGTGTATTCCGTGAATCTGAACAAGTTCAGACTTTATTCCTGAATTCAGCAGCTGGAGGATTTTCTTTTAAAGAAAAAGCTCCTAACCCCAGCAGTCATGATTTTTCTGGCAGAGGCATTCACAATGGCAAAAGAACATCCTCATATCATTCTGCAGTTTT
Organism: Paroedura picta; assembly: GCF_049243985.1. Taxonomy (NCBI): domain Eukaryota; kingdom Metazoa; phylum Chordata; class Lepidosauria; order Squamata; family Gekkonidae; genus Paroedura; species Paroedura picta. The sequence goes on along the minus strand of NC_135385.1, from coordinate 11,656,340 downwards.
TTGGCCAAACCGTTCCATGCTTTTTAAGGCAGTGTTGTATGTATCTGATCTCTGCTTCATGCCAAATCTAAATTTCATTTTCAGCCATGGGCCTCAAAAGCAGGTTATTTCCATGTTAATGCAATCGTAGACTGCCTTTCCCTCTTCCCTTTCCCTCTGAATGTCTCCTTTCGTCAGAGAAAGAGACATGGAGAGAGACAGAAAAACTACTGTGCACCTTGGGTTAATTGGTATTTCCTTTAACCTTTGCCCTTTTTTAACCCCTTGGATCTGTCCCTAGCAGGGGTGGCCAAGCTATGGCTCTCCAGATGTCCGTGGACTACAATGACCAGCATGCTGGCAGGGGTTCGTGGGAATTGTAGTCCATAGACATCTAGAGAAACACAATTTGGCCAACCTGGTCCCTAGACTCATGGGCTCTGCCCTTTGACCCATCCGGTCCCTCCACTGTATTTAGTCAAATTTAGGCTGTGCTCTGCCCCTTGATTTCTTCTAAGAGCACACCTAGCTGAGTTTGATCATTTATGCCAGGGATAGTCAAACTGCGGCCCTCCAGATGTCCATGGACTACAATTCCCAGGAGCCCCCTGCCAGCATTTGCTGGCAGGGGGCTCCTGGGAATTGTAGTCCATGGACATCTGGAGGGCCACAGTTTGACTACCCCTGATTTACGCTGTAAATCTTAGGCCCGAAGTCCCAAAACAGCTAAAGGTAGGGATGGTACTTCTCCCAGCGTTACAACTGATCTATATTCTCCTCTTGGCCCCAAAGTGGTGATTGGCATTTCCCTGGGCATGCAAGAAAGGGGCCCAGGACCCAAGCACCAACACAACCCTTCCTGCCTGCCCACTCCCAGTAAATATCTGTTTTCTTATGGTGAACAGCTCCGCACAGAATTTGGCCTCATTAGGCTGCTCAGCGAGGAGGTGTGATGTGCAGCATTTACGAGCTCTTCCCCGAGAGCTTGGATACCACCAGGTTGAGACATGTGGAACGAACGTCCTCGTAAAACAGGAAGTATAACAACCACGCTGTGAAGTGCAGAATAACTGAATAATGGAATTGGGAAAGGCAAGGACTGGAGCGATGCGTTTGTTGAAGCTGTGTAATCACAAACCTCGTTGTAAAATTAATAGGGCAAGGGGAAGCCATAAACACAAGCCCATTCATTGTTTGGGGAACCGGATCCTCATGAATGACACCGGTGTACTGTAGAAATCCCCAAGGAAGCTCTGAAATAGGAGCAGAGTTTGTTTTTTTCCGAGAGCCGAGGACGGATGGGTGCAATGAAAGGAGCCAGTTCCCAAGATCAGATGTTCTCCGTGTTCAATCACACTATTGTGAATGCTATAGATGCCAAATTTGATCGTCACATCAGCCTATACATAATGTTTCTTTTTTTGGGGGGGGGGGGACCATTTTGTATGGCCAGCAAAAGTTCCAAACGTGTAAAACTGAAGGTTACTGCAGTTCACCGACGTCTTGGTTGGACTGACGGACCGACAAGCTTTTTAGTAACTATTGACACCTTTTAAAAAAGAGTAACGGCTATTTCTAGTTTCGGTCAAGTGCAGAAAAATGGTTTAGGAGCTGTCAGTTTAATAGAACGAGTCTATCGATAAAAAAAGGAATAATCCAAGCTCGGTAGTTAAAACGTTTAAGGGGCTGTGTATATCCCCAAGGATTGTTATTTATTTGGCACGGATTTTTAAAAGGAAGAAAGAAACACCCTAAAATTCTATTGCGCCAAGCAAAGCGAATTTATTGATTTCAGATTTCAAAGCTCGGGGGAAATAATTTGTTATCCTCCCTCTCCCCTCTTCTAATCCGACTGTTTTAATTTCAGGAAGCAAGCGGAATAATGCCTGTGAATTTAAAGAATGTAAAGATATTGCTCTTTTTGATGTTCACAAAGCATGTTGAGACGGAAAGTTATCAGAACGTCAGTCAGGGTAAGATCATTTTGTTTTCTGAGTTCAGCAATATTACATTTTTGGGGGGGGATATTAAAACTCCGGAGGTATTAAAATAGCAATATTTGGGAATAGACATATCGTATGCTTTTCTAAATTACTTTTGTTGGGATTACGGGGTTACCAACTCTGGCCTGGAAAATTCCTGTAGATTTAGCCGGGGAGAAATGCTACACGGGACAGAAAATAAAAAAAAAGAACTGGAATTAGCCAGAAGGTTGAGTTATGTCTGTACACTTTAGAGTCCAGTAGGACCTTTAAGACCAACAAAGATTTATTCAAGGCGTGAGCTTTCGAGTGCAAGCACTCGAAAGCTCACGCCTTGAATAAATCTTTGTTGGTCTTAAAGGTGCTACTAGATTCTGATTTTCTTGTGCTATTTCAGACCAACACAGCTACTCATTTGAATGTACGCTTTGGACAATAGGTTATAAAGTGATGTAAACATTTATTGTGTGCAGCTTTCTAAAAATTTAAGCTTAAAAACGTACACAAAGCCCATAGGCCAAAAATATCATATGCACCATACAATCTAAAGCCCACGGACTCTGTGTATGTTTTTAAACTTAAAAAAAAATTTAAACTGTGCACAATAAATATTTATATAATCTTATCACCTATTGCCTAAATTGTACAAACATTCAACCTAGCTAATTATCTAGATCCTAAGAGCCTCTTGTGGCGCAGAGTGGTAAGGCAGCCGTCTGAAAGCTTTGCCCATGAGGCTGGGAGTTCAATCCCAGCAGCCGGCTCAAGGTCGACTCAGCCTTCCCTCCTTCCGAGGTCGGTAAAATGAGTACCCAGCTTGCTGGGGGGTAAACGGTAATGACTGGGGAAGGCACTGGCAAACCACCCTGTATTGAGTCTGCCAAGAAAACGCTGGAGGGCGTCACCCCAAGGGTCAGACATGACTCGGTGCTTGCACAGGGGATACCTTTACCTTTAGCTAATTCCAGTTAGGTTTTTTCTGTTTTGATTTAGCAGTGGTGCCTGGGGAAGGTGCCAATCAGATCTCCGGTAGCCTATCAGAAACCCTGCTGGGCAGGACCCCCCTCTGCACCACCCCCGGTTTCACCCAGGTGATGGGTGTCAGGAACTCTGTCCGCAGGAACCATGCCAGGGACTCCTGGACTAGCAGGTAGAGAATTGGATGCCCAAGGCTGAACCCAGCTCTGCCATGGGAGCTTGCTCAGACACCCTGGGCCACAGGGAGAATGGAGTAAGCTATTTTGAGAAGCTGGGGGGAAATCAGTTTGAACCAAGTAAATAAATAAATGAGGTAACCAGTTAAGGCGTCCGATTACAAGCTGGGATGTTTTCAGTTCTTAGGGAGGAACCATCATACCAAGTTCACAGCACCATGCTGGGCTTCAGCCAAGGGGTTTTGAAGACAGAAGATGCACAGGGGTGGTTTGCCCTTGCCTATCTCTGCGTAAAGTTTTGAACCCAGTGGCACTTTTAAGGACAACCATGTTGAATTCTGCGTATCACCTCCAATGTGCATGGATTATTACTTTGTAGAATCATAGAGTTGTAAGGGGCTATACAGGCCGTCTAGTTCAACCCCTGGCTCAAGACAGGATCAGCCTTAAAGGAAAACAACAACTTGTATCCAGAATTAAACTTGTGCGGTCTTAAAGGTGCCCCTGGACTCAAACTTTGTTCTGTTGCTTCAGACCCACACAGCTCCCCACCTGAACCTACCTCTGCATATGGGACTTAACTACGACCGCCTATGCTTAGCTTCCAAGATCAGATGAGATGAGGCTGGCTTGGGCGGTCCAGAGACCGAAGATGTCCTTGTAATATTTAATTTGTTCTCAATTCTACAAGCAAGCAAGTACAGGTGGAGGCCAACAGGCAGTCCCACAAAAGGCCGTCCCCAGAGCTGTACCTTCCATTCTCTACCCCTCACAAAAAAGAACGTTATCAGTCCCTCTTCCCCTATATATATATTCCACCTTGTTTTGTGCTTTTGTAACTTGGCTTTTCTTCCTTTCCCCCCCCCCCAGATCTGCCTCCACAACTACAAAAGACGGTGGTTAGTGTCTGTATTTTCCTTGGTTCTTTTCAAGCCGTATTTCATGGTCTCTCCGTTTTTATAATTGCATTGATTGGTCTGTTCGATTTGCTCGTAGGACGACGTCGTTGCCGGAAAGTATCTCAATGGTAATTGTGCAATATATATTTTTTTAAGTTTGCCTTAAGTGGTGCAAAATTTTAATTTTGGGGTATGTCTCTTCTTTTGTTTAGCTTTCCTGGACATACTTCATTTCCAAAGGTAAATGTATATTATTATTATTATTATTATTATTATTATTATTATTATTATTATTATTAATTGAATTTGTAGCCTGCCACTCCCGCGAAGGCTCGTGGCGGATAACAATGAACATAAAAACCCCAATAAAATTCGCGTAAAAACCCAAGTATATTAGAATTAGACAGTAATAAGCAGAGGAATATCCCCAAAACACATTATGATAAAAGTCTCCTTATCACGCTATAGGGCTGGAGACCGGGGCAGTCATTACTGGGCCTCTGGAGGGTCCACCAGCAGCCCCCTAACTCACCAGGGCCCAACATCAGCATCCTCAATTGCCTGTTACCCTGATCTGTTTGACGTCATCAGGATGTGGCCCCCCAACCCCCCTTTGACCAAAATCAAGGAGTGACAGGAGCTGTGGCTTGGAAGTCCTGGATCTTAACCACCCCACTCTAGAGAATGTCCCAAACAACTCTGAGGCGATGCTTGGCACGTCATGTGGCCAGGGAGAATTTTAAGAAGAAGAAGAGTTGGTTCTTATATGTCACTTTTCTCTACCCAAAGGAGTCTTCCCTTTCCCCTCCCCACAACAGACACCCTGGGAGGGAGGGGAGGCTGAGGGAGCCCTGAGATTACCGAAGAAGAAGGAGAGTTGGTTCTTATATGCCGCTTTTCCCTATAAGAATATAAGAGGAAGGGGAAGGCAAATGTAAGCCACTTTGAGACTCTTTCGGGTAGTGAAAAGCAGCATATAAGAACAAACTCCTCTTCTTCTTCAGTAATATCAGGGCTCTCTCAGCCTCCCCTCCCTCACAGGGTGTCTGTTGTGGGGAGAGGAAAGGGAAGGTGATTGTAAGCCGCTTTGAGGCTCCTTCGGGTAGAGAAAAGCGGCATATAAGAACCAACTCTTCTTCTTCTTCTTCTTCTATCCATTCTTAAGTATAGCTCCTGTAGGAGTTCATTGGCTGCTGTGTCTCTTGGGTACCTTTCCTAGCTTTGCCTGTCACAACAACTAACAGGACGTCGCAGGTGCTGTCCCGTAGGCACTACCCAATATAGCCCCACGACATGCTTATCTAGGTTGTTTGGTAACTCTTTGGTGTTCAAGGTAAATAGTATCGAATGATAATAAAACTGCTCAGTTAGCAAGAGAACATACTTGTCGTATACATATTTTATTTTCTATGTGAATTATCTCATATACTGTCCCCTCCCCTTCTTTTTTGGCCCCTGTTTTCTCCTACAGCACTAATATCTGGACCACAGATACGCTTAACGAAATCATGGCGTATTTCCACTCTCAAAATATTGTCATTTCTTACAGCAGCTTACAGGTGTGTCCACATAGAAAAACAGCATTTTTTCAGGAGTCCAAATCAATTAATGTGTACTGTATATAGCAAACATTACAACAAACCTGAAACGAGCCTCTTGTGGCACAGAGTGGTCAGGCAGCAGACATGCAGTCTGAAAGCTCTGCCCATGAGGCTCGGAGTTCGATCCCAGCAGCCGGCTCAAGGTTGACTCAGCCTTCCATCCTTCTGAGGTCGGTAAAATGAGCACCCAGCTTGCTGGGGGGTAAACGGTAATGACTGGGGAAGGCACTGGCAAACCACCCCGCATTGAGTCTGCCATGAAAACGCTAGAGGGCGTCACCCCAAGGGTCAGATATGACCCGGTGCTTGCACAGGGGATACAACAAACCTGAAAGGTGGATCAACATTTTTATCTGTAACGACCCTGTTACCTGTTTACCTGTCCCCATAATCTTGCCATGCTCACGTTACCTGTTTACTGGTTCCCATGGTCCCTTCCCTACCTTGGCATGTTCGTATGCTTTCACTGCCCAGTATACTTCCACAGACCAGAGGGCCAAGAATGGAGGCAGGCCTCTTTTTCCCAGAGCATTTCTATTGCTCTGACCTTGTATATGCAAAGGTTAGGAATATTTTGTGGTGTTGAGGTTCCAGGGCACTGTTTGCCTGGGAAATTATGCCTGGGAATCTTTCATGCCTGGTGCTTTGTTTCAATTGCCTGTTTTCACACTGGGGGGAGGGATCTCAGGACTACCAAGGTGGCTTAATAATTAAGCACTTATAATCTAATACAGGGGTAGTCAAACTGCGGCCCTCCAGATGTCCATGGACTACAATTCCCAGAAGCCCCTGCCAGCATTTGCTGGCAGGGGCTTCTGGGAATTGTAGTCCATGGACATCTGGAGGGCCGCAGTTTGACTACCCCTGATGATATGTCCCTTCTGACATCTCTTTTTTGCCTTTTCAGTGGTCTATAAGGAATTACTTGGAAAGTCTTTTATACCACCCCAGAGTGCTGCTCTCAGGGTTCCATTCGATGGACCATCGGCAATTTGAAACAGCAATGAAATATCTCTTTGAACCCAAGCAGGGCCATTTGGTGAGTCTTGTCCACGTGTCCCCAGCGGCTTGGCTGGTGCCTGCCAAATATTTGCAAAGAGTGGGTGGAGCTAGGTAGGGATGCAATCAATCAATCAATATTTATTTACGGTCATTCAGACCCAAATTCAAATGCGTGCAATTAAAAACTAAAGACGATTTAAAAAGAGAAAAAACAGTAAATGTATTATACATTTTTTAAAAAGATCTGGCGACATAATAACTTAAAGATGTTAGATTGGATATTTAAGACAGTTTAAATTGCCAGTGACAATTGGCTCTTTGTACTTCTGAAGTTGGATCAGGGAGAAATGTTCTGATCCACGTACATAGTCCGCAGTTTCATGGCGGCAGTGCAAAATTTAGCTGTGCAGAGAGTTATTTGCCTGTCTTCGCTTTGAAGTAGCAGCTTGACGTTCTCCTTTGGGGAAGATCTTGGGTAGGCGTTCAAAATTGACTGAATAAAGTTACATCTGATGGCATCATAAATGGGGCAGAACAGAAGCACAGGTTCGTCTGACTCTATCTATTTGGATTAACTTTTGAAGATTGGAAGGGCTGTGCAGATTTTTTTAAAAATATTCGCAGCTTTAGCATCAGCTGCCCCCACAGCACAAGGATCTATGGCATGGTGTGTTACTGAGGTTAAGCCATGCCTTAACACTGCACTGGCTCCCAGATGAATTCTGAATCCACTTTAAGATATTGTTGTTAACCTTAAAGGCCATACACGGTCAGATTCCCGCTTGGCTATGTTCCCCAAAGGACAGTAAGATCGTCCAGTATGAACAAAGGAAGTACACCTGGCCTCAGTCCTTTTCAGTCCTGGTCCCGACCTCGTAGAATGAGCTCGCAGAAGAGCTAAAGGCCTTGACAGAATTGTGTCAGTTCCGCAGGGCCTGTAAGCTCTTCCGCCAGGCGTTTCGTTGGGGCCAATGGACAGCAAGGTGACTCTGATTAAACATCGTTTGGTCTCCCTCCATATAGATATCTCCCCCCCCCACGAAAAGAAAACATTCTTAATTGAATCAATTTGGCTATACTCGGTAGAAATAAACATAAATAACACAGCTGGATCCAGCTCCTGTGGCGGCCATTTTGTGGCAGCCATTTTGTTGCTGCACCCACCATGCAGGCTCAAATAGGTTGGGGACCTGGCCTAGCCCATGGCAAGTGCGGTCTTGGATAACAAGAAGACTCGCCCAGATTCCCATCTGCCTTCCTCTTTGGGATACAAATAACGAGAACAGCAAAATGTTCACCATTGTTCATCCAAGGTCACCCGGGGAGCCACATGAAGATGAGCATTTGTATATTCGAAGATATGAGAATGAAGATGCACATTTCATTCCATCCATCCAATGCAAACAGCATTTCTTCCCCCATACAGAGCTTTCCTCTGCCCCTTGATTATGGATGATGCTTCAAAAGGGCGTGGGGGAGGCCTTCAGAGGCCAGCCATTGAGAAACAGCTGCATGTGTCATGGGAATCATAGAATCATAGAGTTGGAAGGGACCTCATGGGTCATCTAGTCCAACCCCCTGCACTATGCAGGACAGGAAAAATGTTTGGCTGGCAATTTTTTATATTTTGTGGAATATTTTGTGTGATTGGCCCCATGGCAGCCATTTTATGATTGTCCCTGTGGCAGCCATTTTATGATTGGCCCTGCCCCTGTGGCAGCCATTTTATGCTTGGCTCTGTCCCCATGGCAACGGTTTTATGACTGGCCCTGCCCCTGTGGCAACCATTTTATGATTGGCCCTGCCCCTGTGGCAGCCATTTTATGATTGGCCCTGCCCCTGTGGCAGCCATTTTATGCTTGACTCTGTCCCCATGGCAACAGTTTTATGTCTGGCCCTGCCCCTGTGGCAGCCATTTTATGATTGGCCCTGTCCCCATGGCAACAGTTTTATGACTGTCCCTGTCCCTAGGGCAGCCATTTTGTGATGGTACCTATTAAGCTTTATCAAAAATGTAAAAATCTCCAGCGGGCTGAACAAGGTCGCTATACCACACTGGTGCTTTTCCCACCAGCTCACTTTAGACGGTAGCCTCAGCAGGTCTGCTGTATAAAGTGTGTGGGGAAAATAGTCTCTCAAAAGGAATCAGGACTCTGAATAAAGACGTCTCCCCTGAGCTACATGGATCTCAGAAAAAGTGCCCTGTATTTCTACATTCGTTGGGACCAGTCCGTCTTAAATAATTTTTTTAAAACTACAGTGAAATGTACTCTCTGCTTACAGGAGCTGGGAAATATCGTCCTGGACCTAGCTGGGATAAGAGAGAAGGTTTTCCAAAGTCCCGGAGGAAACAGGACCCTGTTCCTAATTACCCTGGAGAGGTGTTTTCTGACTCTGAACTCCATGGAATGCGTGGATATCTTGAGCCAAGTCCTGCGAGGTTCTCCAATGACTTATCTCCAGCGCCATACCGTAGCATATCTCCCGCAAGATCTTCAGGGAGACGCATTTCGGAACCTGTAAGAATTCCGTAGCCTACTTCTGTCTTCAGTTTTGGGCACCCCAGTTGAAGAGGGATGTAGAGAGACTGGAGCGTGTCCAGAGGAGGGCAACAAGGATGGTGAGGGGTTTGGAGACCAAGACGCATGAGGAAAGGTTGGGGGAGCTTGGTCTGTTTGGCCTGGAGAGGAGGCGACTGAGAGAGGATCTGATAACTATTTTCAAGTATTTAAAAGACTGCCATGTAGAGGATGGAGCAGAGTTGTTCTCTCTTGCCCCGGAGGGACAGACCAGAACAAATGGGATGAAATTAATTTAAAGGAAATTCTATCTAAATATCCGGAAGAGGTTCCTGACAGTCAGAGCGGTTCCTCAGTGGAACAGGCTTCCTCGGGAGGGGGAGGGTTCTCCATCTTTGGAGATTTTTAAACAGAGGCTGGAGATCCATCTGACGGAGAGGCTGATTCTGTGAAGGCTCAAGGGGGTGGCAGGTGACAGTGGATGAGCAAGAGGGTTGTGAGTGTCCTGCATAGTGCAGGGGGTTGGACTAGATGACCCATGAGGTTCCTTCCAACTCTATGATTCTATTATTCTTTTGCCGCAAATAAGTAGTTATTCTAGACTAGGCTTTCTTGACAGCCCTGGAAGGGCGGGTGTCAATTGATTTTTAATACATTTTTGAATTTTGTTTTTTAGTTGTTATTTATCGGGTGATATGACCATATATAGTCATGTCGACCCAACCACCCCCCTCCCCAAAATGGCCAATGATGCAGAGGGTGGAAAAGGGAGGGACCCTGGGTGGGCTACACTCCCCAAACATATCCTGCACCAGGGGTAGGCCAACTGTGGCCCTCCAGATGTCCATGGACTACAATTCCCATGAGCCCCTGCCAGCATTTGCTGGCAGGGGCTCATGGGAATTGCAGTCCATGGACATCTGGAGGGCCGCAGTTTGCCTTCCCCTATCCTGCACAATCACATCCCTTCTGGGGTTTCTTGAAGTTCTCAACAACAAAAAAAATGGAGAAAGCCTGCTTCGGACATTTTAAAATGGGGCCTCAGAAGCCATTTTGGCTCTAGCCTCTCTTTTGTTTGTTTTCAAAGTCCCTGAAGATTCTTGGCTAAAGTAGCGCTACTGAAAGAAAGGAGCAGGGATAATGTATCCGCCAATTGCCTCTTTTGCCTTTTTAGGACAACGGTATTCAAAGAGCTGTACGACAGAATAACAGCAAGTGCACAACGAGCTCTTTATGACTGGATGACACAGATCCTGCAGAAATCCTACAACGACAGCGGTAGGTTCAACAGAAGTAAACAATGGGCTGCCGTCAAGGGGGGGCACACTCCCATCGGGAAGAGGGATTGTTTTAGACATGGGTTTGACACGAGGGGTGGACTGACCCTACCCACCTGGCCAGCCAAGACAGAAATATGTCTTCTTCAGGTGCCCAGCAGCTGGATTTTGTGTTGTTATTGATGTTGTTAGTTGCGAAGTCGTGTCCGACCCATTGCGGCCCCCTGGACAATGATCCTCCAGGCCTTCCTGTCCTCTCCCATTCCCCGGAGTCCATTTAAGTTTGCACCGACTGCTTCAGTGACTCCATCCAGCCACCAAATTCTCTGTCGTCCCCTTCTTCTTTTGCCCTCGATCGCTCCCAGCATCAGGCTCTTCTCCAGGGAGTCCTTCCTTCTCATGAGGTGGCCAGAGTATTTGAGTTTCATCTTCAGGATCTGGCCTTCTAAGGAGCAGGCAGGGCTGATCTCCTCTAGGACTGACCGGTTTGTTCGCCTTGCAGTCCAAGGGACTCGCAAGAGTCTTCTCCAGCACCAGAGTTCAAAAGCCTCAATTCTTTGACGCTCGGCCTTCCTTATGGTCCGACTTTCGCAGCCATACATTGCAACTGGGAAGACCATAGCCAAAGTATTTGAGTTTCGTCTTCAGGATCTGGCCTTCTAAGGAGCAGTCAGGATTTTGTAGGGTGAGATTAAGACAGGAAGGGCCTATCTTGATCTCGCAAGGCCATGCTGGTAGCATAGATGAGGGCTGTACAAGGTTTGTGCTGGCAGTGGGGAGACCTGAGTTCAAATCTCTGCTGGCGGGGACTCATGGGGATTGTAGTCCATGGGCATCTCGAGATTTGAGTTTGAACATCCCTGCCCTATGGGGTCACCTGAAGTTGGCTGTAAATTGACAGCACTTCCACCACCAATTAAACAATACCCTGGATAGCTGCAATTTGATGGCACTGTCCACACACAGATATGAACAGGACTATGTGAACTTACCAAAGGATCTTCCTCTCCACAAAACTGGCCTGATGCGGACTGAGCATGTAGTGTAGTGGTTTGGTGGAGTGGTTAGGAGTGCAGACTTCTAATCTGGCATGCCGGGTTCGATTCCCCGCCCCCCCACATGCAGCCAGCTGGGTGACCTTGGGCTCGCCACGGCACTGATAAAACTGTTCTGACCGAGCAGCGATATCATGGCTCTTTCAGCCTCACCCACCCCACAGGGTGTCTGTTGTGGGGAGAGGAAAGGGAAGGCAAATGTCAGCCGCTTTGAGCTTCCTTCAGGTAGGGAAAAGCGGCATATAAGAACCAACTCTCATTCTTCTTCTTCTTCTTCTTCTTCTTCTCCTCCTCCTCCTCCTCCTCCTCCTTCCTTCCTTCCTTCCTTCTTCTCCTCCTCCTCCTCCTTCCTTCCTTCCTTCCCTTCTTCTTCTTCTTCTTCTTCTTCTTCTTCTTCTTCTTCTTCTTCTTCTTCTTCTTCTTCTTCTTCTTCTTCTTCCTTCCTTCCTTCCTTCCTTCCTTCTTCTCCTCCTCCTCCTCCTTCCTTCCTTCCTTCCTTCCTTCCTTCCCTTCTTCTTCTTCTTCTTCTTCTTCTTCTTCTTCTTCTTCTTCTTCTTCTTCTTCTCCTCCTTCCTTCCTTCCTTCCTTCCTTCCTTCCTTCCTTCCTTCTTCTTCTTCTTCTTCTTCTTCTTCTCATAATTGTTGTTTTCTGACAGCCAAAGAGGGATGGAGATAGGGCAGCTTGCAAATATCTTCCAGTACCCCAGAGGGGCAAATTTAGCCCAGAAAGGGGAAATTTCTCAGTTTCCCCCCCAACCTCTCCCCAGTCACGACTCTTTATGGGGCCCCAACTTGTTTTGTTGACAAGGACAGTTCTCACTGCCTTGAGTATTTTATTCTGTGCGGTTCCCCAGAGACAGAGAACTCTACCTCGTGGGTCAGTGCAGAAAACCTGGGCATTCTGGGAAGGTACGTGGTTCACCTCCCACTGGAAGACATCAGGAAAATTGACTCTAACGAAGTAAGTAAAAACAAAGGGCTACAAAATAGCATTTATTTTGCAATATGCAACAACCACCCCACACGGTTCCGGGGAGGGATCTCAGTTGACCAGAGGGTTGACATGTTCAGAACCATGTGATGGGGCTGGGGTGGGGGGGTTAACCGTTTTACTTTCACGAGTGCCGGGAGGATAATCCGGGTCACAGAAAGGGTGTGTCGTTGTCCTAAACAGAGTTGCACCCTCCAACGCATATTGGCTTCCTGGGCATTGCAAAGGTGTAAACCAGGGGTAGTCAAACTGCGGCCCTCCAGATGTCCATGGACTACAATTCCCAGGAGCCCCCTGCCAGCGAATGCTGGCAGGGGCTTCTGGGAATTGTAGTCCATGGACATCTGGAGGGCCGCAGTTTGACTACCCCTGGTGTAAACTCTGTCGTTATCAGCTGTAAAGCATCTTCGCACTCCCTTTAAATGCCCTCCCGCCTTTGCAGGCCGAGCTTTGCTTGTGAGATGGAGGGTTACACTTGCTGACTATTCCAAAGCTCCTGGAGTGGGCGGGGCTCTGCCTGGAGGATTCGGAACGTCCAACACATTATTGGAAGGACACTCATTCCTTTACATTGCATAGATTGCCTTGAACGAAATCCTAACCACAACGCCCAGCTTTTAGCCCAGTCTGAAGTTCTTCTAGAAAGCCAGTCAAGATGTACAGAATTCATGCCAAAACGGACCTTGTGTTCACCGTTTTCTAACATCCTGACGGTACTTTGGGTAGCCAAGGAGCTATACCAGGTCTTTTGTAGGCAATTGTGCTTAATGTGAATATGATCACTTCCTGTTAATCTTGGTTCCTTGTAACCGCCTCCCTTATCTGTACTATGATTAGATGAGGCTGTTCATCGGTTATGACAACGCAACCAAGCAGCTAGATACCGTGTATGACATCACGCCGGGCCACGCGCAGGCCTTCTTGGAAAGAATCAACGCCTCGGGATTTGACATGAGAAACACATCGACTCTCTATAGGCAAGGAAATGTTTCCCGTCATCTTCTCAGATGCCTTTTAGAGTGGCTCTTTTGCAGCTTGGCTGTGGGGAAAAGGAGTGTCTAGACCAGGGGTAGTCAAACTGCCGCCCTCCAGATGTCCATGGGCTACAGTTCCCATGAGCCCCTGCCAGCGTTCGCGGGGGCCCTGCCAGCGTTCGCAAGCATTAACTCTTGACAGTCTGTTGTAGGTTTTCCAGGCTGTGTAGCCATGGTCTGCCTGTGATCGCAGAAGCCTCCAGTTAGAGCAGCCTTTTACAAGCTTTTGACTGTGGAGGGGCCCCTGAAATTATTTTCCGGACTTCGAGGAGCCCCGGAAGTGATGTCATCTGGCCACGCCTCCCTGCCACACCCCCGGGAGTGACGTCACTCCCCTTTGCCCTCTGTTTGCTCCCTCCTGCCACCTGTACTACTACTTTAGTGTAGGCTGGAAAGAAAAGTAGGAGCTGAGAAGACAGTTTGGGCCATCCCCATGGGAAGGTGGCCATGGCAGAAGCTGGGGATGGAAAGACCGAGGGAGGGAGGGAGGGAGGGAGAGAGAGAGGGGGGAGAAGGGGGGAAGCCTCCTGCCTGCACTGCCTCGATTAAACTGGAGTGTCCCAGCTCCCCTAACAGATGCCATGGCTTTGTTCGTCACAAGGTGGGGCAGCGTGCAATCCTGAGAGGAATGGGGAGAAAAGGAGTAGGCAAGGCCAAGTCCAGGCAGGAAAGGAAAGGAAAGGCCGCAGGCCTCCTTCAGAGCTCCCCAAGGGTCTATTGACCCCTGCTTGGGCATCCCTTGGGATAGGCTATGGAAACAATTCCCTCTGTTAAAATTGGATCAGAATGGGTATGTTCTTAATGTACTCCAGAGTGCCAGAATCCCAGTTACTCTGCCATGTGGCTTGTAATTGATTTCTGTGGTTGATGGCTGAAGCTGCCCGGCCTGGGATGTTCCCCAGTTCCTGTCTCCGTTCGCAGCTCAAGGCCGAATTCTCTAGCTTGTGTTTTATGGCTGAAGCTTCCCATAAGAAAGCTGTGCGATGCCCTTGCTTCACTGAGCCTAGCAGCTAGATCAGGGGTAGTCAAACTGCGGCCCTCCAGACGTCCATGGACTACAATTCCCATGAGACCCTGCCAGCAAATGCTGGCAGGGTCTCATGGGAATTGTAGTCCATGGACATCTGGAGGGCCGCAGTTTGACTACCCCTGACCAAGATTATAGGAATGTTTGGTCTTCCTTTGAAACACGAGTCATCCCCTTCCCATGGGAGGGAGGGAAGGGGATGAGCCTGTGTTTTATATATGTGAACCCTTGCATGTATCTTCAGTTCTCCCTGAGCTTCCTGCCGGATATCTTTGCTTGAGAATAAAGTAACTTTCCAAAACAGAAGTCTGCTTGCCTTCAACTCCAGAACTCTGGTGCAGAGGCATCTAGTGTAGCTCCTGGAAAAGCTTTTTCAAGCATTCCTTATCACAGGGAGGGAGTCTGTGCTTGCACACCCTGCTGCATTCATGCCCATCCCCCCAGTTGCGCATTGATGTATAGGCATGTAGTGCCCATTCTTGGCATCTTGGTGTTGCTGTCGTTTTGCTGGAAACACTTTGCTACCTGTGGGCTGCCTGGTGTGCACACGGACGACGTCTGCAGCTGCTGATGTCTACCTTGTCTCACACAGGCTGGGCTTGCTTGTTTGTTTTTACGACGACCTGGAGCAGATGGATGCCACCGTGGCCCGCGTTTTACTGCACCAGATGATTAAATGTAACCAGCTGCAAGGCTTTCAAGCAGGAATCCAAAAGGTGAGGAGGGAACATTCCTTGTTGGTGCAAAATTACTATTTTTAAAACTAGCTTCAAAGCCCGTTCTTAAGGGTCTCCTCCCCTGGCCCCCAACCAGGCATCTTGAGATAGCTTTGGGCTGCAGCTTGCAGCTGGATCAAGTAGGGCGGGCGGGGGCTGGCCCAGAACAGAGCTCTTTAGCAGGCAGTCAGCAGGCTGGGAGGCCCTCGTTAGTAGGCCCTGCTTAGCAGTTAGTAGGCCCAAGCTAGCAGACCAAGAGGCCCTCGTTAGCAGGCCCTCCACCACGACCCTTTGGCCAGGGCCCTCTCTCCTTACCTGCTACTGGCTTCAGGCACTGAGGTGCGTCTGAGAGCAAAGAGGCTAGAGTCCAGGGACAGAGGGCGGGAGCTGCAGGGGCCTGCTGATTGGTGGCTTATTTGAGAAACAATGGACAGGCAAGCTCAGAAAACACGCCTTGGCGTGTTCCCTTCAATGTGCTGTTTGCAATTTCAGCTCAAATCTCAGCTTCTCGACGTTGCCATGGAAAACCAAACCTTGAACGAGACCCTCGGGTTGCTCTCTGACGCGGTCGTGGGATTGACGTCCGGCCAGCTGGACTCTCTCTCCCCCGAAGCTGTGCACAATGCAATTTCAACATTGAACCAAGTCTCCGGATGGGCGAAGAGTCAGCTGGTGATCTTAGCCAGCAAGTACCTTGCCTATGAAAAGGTACGTCCTGAAGGATTTTGTCATAAGCGGGGCATGACAAAACCAGGTTGCAGTGTTGGCTCTTCGGAGCAAAACTGTCTGGAGTAACCAAACCATAGATTTACGAAGAACAGCTTTAAGTCTCCTGTGTGCAACAGTGTCAAAGGTTAGCGTCTATGTCCTGTTGGTTGTCCCTCCAGAACAATGGGTCAGGCGCTTTGTGTAACAGCTCCAGATGGGTAGCCATGCTAGGTTGGTTGCAGAAGAGCAAGATTCCAGCCCAGTAGCATCTTAAAGACCAAGAAGATTCCCAGGGTAAACAGGGTGCTTGATCAGAAGGACAACGGGTCTGGTCCACAAGACTGTGCTTATGGGCTTTGCTCTCCCCATAGGCGCTGTCGTTTCATAACATCAGTCAAATGGGCGCTTTGGTGACGGGGATCACTGCTGAGGCTTTCCACAGCATGAACCCCAAAGAGCTCTCCCAGGTGATCAGAGGCGCGCTGGCTCAACACGCATCTGATCTCTCTCCAGCACAACAGCAAGGGATCCTCCGGAAGGTAATGGATTTTCTGTGTTTCCGGGTCTCTGATCTCTAGCTCTGATAGGAATTCAGGGGATTGTGGCCTCCTAGCATACAGAGCCTTATATTTTCTCAGCCTCTTTTGCTCATTGGCTGGTCACAGACTTTGGGGCATTTGGTTCTTTCCGTTTTAGTTGCCAAAAATGCAGGAATCCTCGACAGTATAAAGCAGGGGTAGTCAAACTGCGGCCCTCCAGATGTCCATGGACTACAATTCCCAGAAGCCCCCTGCCAGCATTCGCTGGCAGGGGGCTCCTGGGAATTGTAGTCCATGGACATCTGGAGGGCCGCAGTTTGACTACCCCTGGTATAAAGGATGGCTTCCCTAAGAAAGCTAGCAGATGGGGGAAACACCAGTCTGAAACAGAAGCTGCCCTCAGGATATTAGTCTGGTGTCAGGCTCCAGTTGATTTCCCCCAATAAGCAGGCTCTTGGTCGAAGAAATCCCTTTATTGAAAGTCCGTTCTTCTTGCAAAAATGAAAGGGAGCTGCATAAGATGATGAGGTGTGCTGGGTTGTCCCCTGAATGTTCTCCTCATGAACCTTCTGTAGATGGTTGCATCGTCATCGGTGATGACTGACATCCAAGGAGCCTTCTTCAAAGAAGTGTCTCTCCTTGATTTATGGAAGGAAGACGGCTTCAACGCTTCACTGGTGAAAGACAAAGAACTAAAGCCCAGTCAGGTACTTCGGGCTGGTAGAATTTTGCTATAGATTTAAAGACGCAAGGATAGCCAGCTTAGGCCTGGACTTGGGACGGCTTGATCTCCCAGCAAGCTGGTGAATGGTCTCTCTAGGCTAGCAAGCGAAAGGATTCTCCCAGAGAGGCCATCTGAAAGCCGTTCCAGTGCACCAGAGCTGAGTACTCAGACCAGAACAATCAGTTGTGTAGGACCCAGGGAGAGTCTGTTGGCTCACTGATTCACCTGACTGCAATATCATAGCTGCAATATCATGGCCATCAACAGTGGTTGTGCTGAAGAGCCATAGAGAGCAGTTGGGCTGTTCCCTCATCTAGCAAGAGTTGTCCCCTCCCGCATCTTAGATCAAGGACCCCACCATAGAATCATAGAGTTGGAAGGGACCTCCTGGGTCATCTAGTCCAACCCCCTGCACTGTGCAGGACACTCACGTCCCTCTCGCTCATCCACTGTCACCTGCCACCCCCTTGAGCCTTCACAGAATCAGCCTCTCCGTCATATGGCTAATCCAGCCTCTGTTTAAAAACCATCCTAAGAGATGGTTCAAGCTGACCTAACTGATTTTTTTCTAGTCCTTGCTGCTGTTTGGCTTAATTTGTGAATTTATTTATTTTTGGATTAATACCCTGCCCTTCCCTGGAAGCTGAGGGTGCTTAGATTGTGATGTTTTGATGTTTTGTGGTTCATACTTTCTATAATGCTGCCTACCTCTTTGGCAACTGGTACTTGAGAAATAGTGTGAAAAAATAACAAATATATTTAATAAGCTCTTCCTATCCACGGTCCTGTATCTTAATTTCAGGCCTTGTTTCTGTATGAATTGTTGTCAAGGAAGACTCCTCCTTCCGACCTATTAAGGTAAGAACACCAGTCTAGGTTCCCCTTCTGTGTGTTTGCGTCCATCCATGGTCAAAGTATGGTGGTGGCCATTATGGGGTTGGATCCTATGGGACCATTCTTCCCGGAGAGAGGTTTTCAGTCTGGCAAAAGGAGGCTTCCCCTGAGGCATCAAGGAAAAGATTCCACTGCTGTTGAGAATCATAGAATCATAGAGGTGGAAGGGACCTCCTGGGTCATCTAGTCCAACCCCCTGCACAATGCAGGACACTCACAACCCAACTGCTCATTCGCTGTCACCTGCCACCCCCTTAATCCTTCACAGAATCAGCCTCTACGTCAGATGGCTCTCCAGCCTCTGTTTAAAAATGTCCAAAGATGGAGAACCCACCACCTCCCGAGGAAGCCTGTTCCACTGAGAAACCTCTGTAATTGTCAGGAACTTCTTCTGGATGTTTAGATGGAATTTCTTTTGCATTAATTTCATCCCATTCGTTCTGGTCTGTCCCTCTGGGGCAAGAGAGAACAATTCTGCTCCATCCTCCATATGGCAGCCTTTTAAATACTTGAAGATGGCTATCAGATCCCCTCTCAGTCGTCTCCTCTCCAGGCTAAACAGACCAAGCTCCCCCAACCTTTTTTCATACGTCTTGGTCAAATGGTCAAATGATGGGCAAGATTGAACCCATTTTTCCCACAGATCTGGCTCAAGTGTCTATGATGAACGACTCTGTGCACATCGGTCCATAGTAGAGCATCAGCTTGGCATTAAAATATATATATATATTTGGAGGAAGGAGATCTCAGCCTCAACCTTTGAAAGCTCATGCCCCCTGAGTGTGTCAACCATGCAGTCAAAGTTTTATGCTCCACGCATAGGTAGGAAGATGGACACAGGGAGTTCACACCAGGGGTTCATAAACCGGCGCACAAATTAAGTTTTCCACTGATAGAATCAGACGAACAGAAGCACTTGTAGCCAGGACTGTATATTACTCTTTTCCTCGTGTCCTCCCTGGGGCATGCACAATCAGGTTTGCTTGCTTTTTATTTCGATTGAGCTCACAGACCCATCCGTTGATTCCAATAACAGCGATACAATTCCTAAAGATACAACTGCACTGGGATGACATGCGCCGCATGTATATTTTGTCTGCCTCCTGAAAGAGACAATAAATCTTATCGCGCTTTCCCAAGAGAAGAGAAAAGAGGTTGTAAAGCTTGCAATGTGTCAGAGAGCATGTTTCAGGACTTGAAAGGAAAGGAAATTTGTCTGATTCTTTAAGTTTATCTTTGCAGAACATGTAAGATGTAATTATTATTATTAGATTTATTCCCCGCCACTCCCTTGTGGCTCGTGGCGGGTTACAACATCCTAAAATCCCCATTAAAACCCCATTAAAACAATAATTACATTCCCAGTAATGTGGGCCCCACGCTTCCATTGGCCCCACGGGGTGCCTCCCCCCATGGATCAGGCCATAGCCTCTATTCTCCCCCGCTTTCCCCTCTTTAAGGTCACTTGGAGTGACACCCCTTTCCACTGTGGGGGGCCCTTCTGCCCATAGTCCAGCTGCTCCTGTCACAATTCTCCTCTGCTAGGGCCCCACAAATTCTTAACCTGGCTCTGATGCTGTGGCCCCACGAATCCTTAAACCGTTCCCAGGCACAGGGATGGGATTTGGTGGTTTCCCCATTGCAGGGGCAGCTGCAGGTGGCAGTAGCAGGATTCCCTACGGTTTCCCTGCCCCGACGGTCCTCCCCCCCCCCCCCCCAGGCACCAGAGCTTTTGCCGGTTGTCTTTAAAATCAGCAGTCAACTATCAGCATAAGAATATACTGTTGTAGCAATAGATGTCACAGTTTCTCTGGACTCCCAGCTTTCATTTTTTGAAGTGGCTCTGTGATAGAATATCTGCTTGACCTGCAGAAGGTCCCAGGTTCAATCTCCAGCATCTCCAGTTTAAAGGAGCAGGTAACAGGCGATGTGAAATACACTTCTGCCTGATACCTTTTAGCAATTATTAAACGATTCCATATTTTTCCTTAAACCCTTGTGCTAGATCGGGTCAGCACTAACTTTGTATGTACATATTATTTTTTACAAACCAGCATTGGCCAGTTGGTGAAAGGAGTAACCTGTCGACAGATTGAAAGCATGAGCACCGTCTCGTTCCTAAACCTTTTTCAAGTTTTTGAAAAGAATCTGCATTTACTTTCACCATACCAGGTAAAAACCCAAACCTTCTGCCTGTTTTATGGTAAGGCGAGGTACATGAGGACAAGACCACACAAAGAACTGTGCTATCAGGATTACGCTATAATGCGAACAGAGGGTTTTTTAGAAAAATGGAGCAGGCGGTGGGTGGTTTTTTTACGCGTAGAATCATAGAATCGTAGAATCCTAGAGTTGGAAGGGGCCACACAGGCCATCTAGTCCAACCCCCTGCTCAACGCAGGATCATAGAATCACAGAATCATAGAGTTGGAAGGGGCCATACAGGCCATCTAGTCCAACCCTGTGCTCAATGCAGGATCAGCCCTAAGCATCCTAAAGCACCCAAGATGCGTAGCAACAATGTCTATGCAGGAGGTGGAAATAGAGGCAGGAAACAACTCCAAATCCCTGAATTCCTCGTAAACAAACAAAACGTGAATTGCAGCATGGAGGAAAACTGAAATTGGGAAGCTGAGAATGCAGGGTGAGCAGGCAAGAAATTTGGATCTGGGCTGTTGGCGGGAGCATTTTGTGTCGAATTTTTAACTTCCTTCAGGAGTTGAAAACCACCAATGCAGGGATTTGGTTTGCTGCGGAAACCATCTGACCCGTCCCTTAAAAAATGACATTTAGGTCCGATCTGGCATAACGAATGAGTTTGACACCTCTGGTTTAGATGGTGATTCTTTGTAGTGGGAAATACTTTTAAAAAGACCGCCTACCTAATCAGACTACACTACAGTGGCAGTCGATCGGTGCTGCAGAGAGGTGTTTTTATCTTGTTGACAAGCAATCTGAGAGCTCAATTTACAACTATGCTGCCGTAAATGCATAGACTCTGGTGTTGCTGCACAAAGGAGGAGAATACCTAGAGTGGAAAAGCCAGCAAATAAGCCATCCAGGTTTACAACCTTTGCTTGCTCAGTGGCTATTATTTCAGGTGGGGTGGCTGTGCTGGTCAGCGGTAGAAGAGGACGGCCCATTCCGCACAAGGATCAATGGGGCAAATGGCTTGGAGAAAGAAATAACGGAATTTAAAATAGTGGAATTCGGCGTAATGCATACCTGCCTTTGTAGTGGAATCCAGTAGCGTTTCAATCGTTTCCCACAGGTTTCCGGTCTCGACAAAAATCGCTAGAAAGGAAGTGATTTTTTCCGTGCTTTGTCCCGCCCCTGGCCGTCAATCAAACGAGCAGCCAATGGGCGGTTGTTACCATGCTCCGGAAAAGCCCCTTTCCCTTTAAGAACAGTTTTTTTAAAAAAAAAGAAAAACACACATTGCAACGAATATGCCTTGATTCCTTGCTTCCTCCTAACGTAGAGACCCATCTAGCTGGCAACTGGCGTGTGAGCTGCCGATTCATCGCCATGCTCCCCCGAGTGAAACCCCTCCCCCGTGCACGGGCACGATTTTCGGCCGAAAATAAAGGGAACTTGCAAACGGGGCTGTGTTGTGCTAGGTGACTTAGGGGAGCCTTAAAGCAGCTCTGTGGAGGGACTGCAACCAGAGAAGCCTCGCTGGGTGAATGAAGGCTCACCGGCTCATTGCTCCAAGAAAAAATGATGGCGACCGCTTCGCCGGAAGTTCAGAGGAGAGAGCCAGGGGGAGGGACTTTGCTGAAACCGCAACAATGGGAACGCACAGGTCTTTTTCGCTAGTGTTGCAGATTGTTTGCAAGAGTGTAGCACTTTTCGGAGGGTGAATCCACTTTTCTGGATGTCCCTTTAAGCGCTACAACGAATCGCTTTTTGCGGATCGGTTTCAGGAGTGTGGCAGACGTCGTGCATAACTGCAAATTAGTAGCATTTACAATTTGCCACACTCCTGCTACATTTAACTTGTGCGGAATGGGCCGACATTTTGAGTCCAGGAGCGATTTAAAGACTTTGAAAGCAACATTTTCAGGTTATAAACTTTTGAGAGACAAAGCTCCTTCTGTCAGATGGGATTCGAACCTTACTCTTAGATTGACGGGTGGGTGGGAAGGAAGGAAGGAAGGAAGGAAGGAAGGAAGGAAGGAAGGAGAAACAGGCACAGAAGGAAGGAAGGAAGGAACGAAGGAAGGAAGGAAGGAACAATAATCTACAGCTCTGCAATTCAAGTTCAGCATTTTATGAAGGGAGCTTTGATTTGAAAGCTTATCCCCTGGGACTTTTTTGGTCTTTAAGGTGCTACTGGAATTGAATCTAGCTCGCCTACAATTTGGAAACAGAAAGTCAGGTAGTTTATAAAAATATTTTCTTTTTCTTTTTTTTTCAAATTCCAGATCAATTGTTTGGCATGGAAATTTTGGCGTATCTCCAACATATCCCTCCCTCCCTATCTCTTCTCTGTGCTCCCGTAAGTTGATCTTTTTAAACTGCTTTTCAAACGTAATTGTTTCCCCCTTCACGATTTCAGTGGTGGGGAAAGCATGATGGAAAATAAAGGTGCTTTTGTGCTCCACTCAAAAAGCTCGATTCCTTTCTTCATCTATTGGCTCTATAGCTCTATTTCGCCTTCTTCATCTTCTATCTTTCCTTTAGTGCTGAATATCTGGACTCTCTTGTGGGACCTCTCTGTATCCCTTTTGTGAACAGCCTGGGGAAAGTTGAACTGGATCGCCTTGTTGTCAGTGAGCACAAGAAGACAATGATCCTGCAAAAAGTCCAGGAATGCCTGGTGAGGATTGGGGATGGGGATGAAGCTGATCTATATATCCCTGGAGGGGCGGTGGGAGGGGCGGGGAAACGAGGGGTTGAAAAAGGACATGCCTTGGAAGTTCCATGTTTTCAAACTCAACTACCAGGCATATGGGAGTTTAAAGGAATGTTTTAAGCCTTCTTCCTCTGACATTTTCCCAAATTGAAAAGAGAGCATCTGTTTGGCCTTTTAGGGTAAACCAGGCTTTTTCAACCCCGGTTTTGTGAAATCCTGGGGTTTCCTGATAGCCCGGGAAGGGTTTCCGGAATGGGTGGGAGTGAAATCCTGTTAAATATTCATTCATTCATTCATTCATTCATTCATTCATTCATTCATATACTGCCCTCCCCAAGGCTTAGGGTGGTATACATAAAACAAGGGAATGAATGAATGAATGAATGAATGAATGAATGAATGAATGAATGATATATGGTCATGTGCACCCTCCAATTGGCCAATGATGGACCTGTAGGGGGGGAAGGGGAGGGGCCCTGGGTGGGCATGTACAACCATGCTTCCCAACCATATTCTGCACAATCACTCCACTTCTGGAATTTCTTGAAGCCTGAAGAATATTTCAGGGGTTCCGCAACAGTAGAAAAGTCGAGCGAGATTGTGGTAAACATTTATGAACACACTAGTGTCAAAGCCTATTATGGGCTTTCAAAGGGGTGGCAGGCAGGCTCCAAACTCCACACACCCCCGGCTCCATCCCAGCAGGGCCGCAAAGCCCTGTCGCTGCCTCTCTCCTCGTGAGCGACAATGGAGGCCGCAGCCACAAGGCTTCTAGCAGGCAAGGAGGGAGGGCGGGAGCTGGAGGGGGAGGGCCAATCAGGGTGGACCTGGACGGACAGGGCCCCGGACAGTCTCCTCCCAGGAGGCTGTTTCCCAAATATATAAGGGAGCGAAATAGTGTTAAGGATGAGTTTACCCCAATATTAGTGCTTCAAGGCCTTTATTGAATTTGTGACCCGATAAAAGGCACCTCAGGGAGCCTCTTGTGGCGCAGGGTGGTAAGGCAGCAGACATGCATCCTGAAAGCTCTGCCCACGAGGCTGGGAGTTCAATCCCAGCAGCCGGCTCAAGGTTGACTCAGCCTTCCCTCCTTCCGAGGTCGGTAAAATGAGGACCCAGCTTGCTGGGGGGTAAACGGTGATGACTGGGGAAGGCACTGGCAAACCACCCCGTATTGAGTCTGCCATGAAAACGCTGGAGGGCGTCACCCCAAGGGTCAGACATGACTCGGTGCTTGCCCAGGGGATACCTTTACCTTTTCCTTAAAAGGCAACTCATCTGTTGCATCCTTATTTCAGAACGGTTCACTGGTTGATGAATACGACATCGACCTTCTGGGAAATCTCATCTGCCATTTACCCCCCGCATTAATTTGTGATGGAATCTCACCGGAAACCATGATGACTGCTCTTCACCAGTTCAGGCAGTGTCAGCAGCTTAACTATGAACAGAAGATGGAAATCAAACACAGGTTGATTGAAATATATGGGTAAGAGAGAGACACACACAATCGTATTTGTGTTATTTCTAGTCCGCCCTTGTCTCTGGGGCTCAAAGCAGATTTCTCAGAGTGAGTCAACACAATCCTAGAATCCTAGAATCATAGAGTTGGAAGGAGCCTCCTGGGTCATCTAGTCCAACCCCCTGCACTATGCAGGACACTCACAACCCATTTTGGTCATGTCCGCCAATAAACGTTTAACAATTTAATAGATAAATAGATAAAAATTAGATGCTGGTCAATGAACGTAAATAAATACATCATAATAATATAAAAAATAGTTTACTCCCAGCCATTCGGGAAATCTTTCCAAAGCCATCAAGAAACCCCAGGGTTTCACAAAACCCTGGTTGATAAGTTTCGGGCTTTGAATTCTAAAACACTTTATCTGCAGCTTTATCCAGTTCAATATTTGTTTGGCACCTTCTTTAAATGTGAGCCCCAAAACATGCAGTTTTTAAAAGACTTGGAAAACTGCTGCAAGGGGATACAGTTCCATAAAGTCACGAATCTCCAACCAGTTTGCTCATTTTTCCCCAAGTTTAATCCTTGGGCAGATCATGTTAGGGAGAGAGAGAGAATTAAGTTTATGGTGCAGCCATAGGTCCTTCCAAAGTACAAAAAGACAATAAAAGCAGGTTACAGCTCATACACAGATCATCAAAACCAGCCATCCCCCTCACCTTAGACCTTACCTTTCTGGCAGCCAGAGCAGACAATGCAACCCTCTTAGAAATATCTGTATTGTTATCAGACAATAGAAGAATCACCTTCTCAGAATCTGGAATGGCAGGGGCCATTGTGGGGTAATCTATTGGGAAATTTGGTTCTAGGCTCCCCCAAGGAAGTTGCAGTTCAATATATAACGGGTCAGGTCTTCTATTTCCCCTTTGAACTGTTGGCAGAGTTTAAATATGCCAAGCGGATAGTAGAACCAATCAGCTTAAAAGGCTCAAATAGTTTTTTAAAGAAACAGCTTTGTTTAGAAAGTGAGAGGAGAGAGAGTTCTAATTAACTGTCTATCTGTCCTGCTTTGCTTGTTCAGTCTGCTCGGGAGGCAAGCAGGGAGGAAGTGTGCACAAAGGAGCAGGAAGTCTCCAACAGAGCCAATCGGGACACAAGAGATGTCCCCTCTCAACCTCTCTTCTCCAGGCTGAACATTCCCCTCATTGGGTTTGGTCCCCAGGCCCTGAATCCTTGTTGCTCTCCTCCTTACCCTCTCCATTTTATCCACATCCTTTTGGGAAGTGAGGCCTCCAGAACTGCACACAGGACTCCAGGAGGGGTCTGACCAATACAGTGGGACTACGACCTCTTGTGATTTGGATACCATGCCTCTCTTGATACACCCCAAGTCTGCATTTGCCTTCTTCAATGCCGCATCATGTGAAAACAAGGCAATTAGGAGTTCCTTTATTTAGCTACTGTCCCTGCAGCTCTAGGCACGACAAACATCAATTAATATTCCGAGCATTCCGGCCTATCGTAATTTTTTAAAAAAATTGTAGAACATTTTGAACGATTGGGGGGTGGGATGTCTTTTAACGTTTAAAACGAATTAATGTTTTTCAGCTCCCCCAGAAACTGGACGGCCGAGACGGTGCAGGACAGCGGGCCTTTCGTAGGCCTTTTGCCCAAAGCCGAATTAAACATCCTTGCGGAAAAGGTATTGATCCGAAGCAAGGGCGGTTCTCCTCATGCTTGTAAGCTGTCTAGTGCAGGGGTAGTCAACCTGTGGTCCTCCAGATGTCCATGGACTACAATTCCCATGAGCCCCTGCCAGCATTCTCTGGCAGGGGCTCAAGGGAATTGTAGTCCATGGACATCTGGAGGACCACAGGTTGACTACCCCTGGTCTAGTGAACGGATTTGCTGTGTGAGGTACCATCTCTGTCCTAAAAGGAGGGGGGGACCCTGCCTGATTTCAGTGCTGGCATAATTCGTTACAAATATAGTTTCAGTTTGGCAGCTATATTAGTCTATGACAGCAGGAGGAAATTCCGGTCTGGTGGCACCTTAACAGGATTTTTCCAGGGGATTAGCTTTTGGGAGTCAAAGCCCACTTGGCTAATTCGATATCTAATGAAGTCAGCTTTGACTCCCAAAAAGTTATGCTCTAGGGCAGGGATAGTCAACCTGTGGACCTCCAGATGCCCATGGGCTACAGTTCTCATGGGAATTGTAGTCCATGGACATCTGGAGGACCAGAGGTTTGACTACCCCTGCTGTAGATAATAATCTGGTGTCTCTGCTGCTACTGCACTCAGATTTTGCTCTGCATTACCCAGGCACAATCTTGGCAAGCAAATGCCTTTTAATAGAGGCCATGCTTTGAACTGTAGCCACGAGACCACTTTTGATGCTGACTCAATCCCAGTGCTAAGCCAAAACCAAAAAAGGGACACAACCCAGCCTTAACAGGTAGGAACTCAGAAGTTGAGCTGTACAATAAAAAAATGTAAAAATGTAGATTATTTATTCTAGTGCACAATTAAAAACAGAATAAAAACTACATAAAAACTATACAGAACACGTAAGTCTAAACGCGCTTCGACCCTACTGGGTCTTCCTCAGTGGTCAAGACTGTGACAATCCCCCCGATATAAAATATTTATACCAAACTCATTATAAAGTGTAGCTGAGTGGTCGAATGGGATCTGTAAATTATGGCTCCAACCAATGTATGTAAATTTTAGACTTTTTGGAGACCACCTCCTATGACATATGCCTAGGGTCACCACTGTCCACTATTATATAATTCTGTGCTGAGAGTGTATCTCACGTGCGTCAGGAAAAAGAAGCTCTCAGTAATTGGTGAAAAGACCCTCCATGGAGTGAAATCTTGGGGAGTCTGTGTTCGTCGAGCTGACAGGGTGGACCTTCACCAAGGCTTGAATTTTACATGGAGCAGCTTCATATCTAATATACCTAGTCCCTATTGTCAAGAAGAGGGACCATGGATGAGGGGCGGAGTGAACAACCTGCAGATTTGTCTGCACAAGCTCCCGGCATCTCCTGGCAGGGGGCAGGGTCTGGGAAAGGACGTTTTACTACCTGAGATTTACTGATAATGAGCGTAGAGATAATACTGATAGGGTTACAAGGCTGAGCCTGGCAACCAGTAGGAGAGTTGGGGTGGGGAATATGCAAAACCACATGAGTTAAGATAGGACCCTGCATCACTTCTGAGTAAAACCTCCTGGTGATGGAGAACAGTTCATCTGGAGGTTGAAGATGAATTCTATGGCATGTTGAAGTACCTCTCCCCACCAAACACCCCTCCTCAGGCTTCAACCAAAAAACTCAGGTATGTCCCAACCTGGGTATTTCCCAACACATAGGGCAGGCCTAGAAATGTTCAGACCCTATGGTAGCTCTAGGAAAGGCCAGAAACTCTATGGTATAACTCTATGTTGAAACCCTAGGGTAGCTCTAGGAATGGGCACAAACTTTATGTTCAATCCCAAGGATAGCTCTAAGAATGGGGAGAAACTCTGTGTAAACCCTAGTGTAGGTCTAGGAATGGGGAGAAACTCTATGTGCAAACACAGGGTAGTTCTAGGAATGTGGAGAAACTCTATGTGCAAACCCCAGGGTAGCTCTAGGAATGGGTAGAAACTCTATGATCAACAGCTAGAGTAGCTCTAGGAATGGGTAGAAACTCTATGATCAACAGCTAGAGTAGTTCTAGGAATGGGGAGAAACTCTATGATCAACAGCTAGAGTAGCTCTAGGAATGTGGAGAAACTCTATGTGCAAACCCTATGGTAGCTCTAGGAATGGGGAGAAACTCTATGTGCAAACACAGGGTACCTCTAGGAATGGGGAGAAACTCTGTGTTCAAACCCTAGGGTAGCTCTAGGAATAGGGAGCAATATGTGAACACCCTACATTAGCGCTAGGAATAGGGAGAAACTCTCTGTGCAAACCCTAGGGTAGGTCTAGGAATGGGGAAAAACTCTATGTTCAAACCCTAGGGTAGGTCTAGGAATGGGGAGAAACTCTATGTTCAACAGCTAGAGTAGCTCTAGGAATGGGGAGAAACTCTGTGTTCAAACCCTAGGGTAGGTCTAGGAATGGGGGAGAAACTCTATGTTCAAACCCCAGGGTAGCTCTAGGAATGGGGAGAAACTCTATGTTCAAACCCTAGGGTAGCTCTAGGAATGGGAAGAAACTATATGTTCAAAACAATGGATAGCTCTAGGAATGGGGAGAAACTCTCTGTGCAAACCCTAGGGTATGTCTATGAATGGGGAGAAACTATGTGTAAACCCTAGGGTAGCTCTAGGAATGGGGAGAAACTCTATGTGCAAACACAGGGTAGCTCTAGGAATGGGGAGAAACTCTATGTTCAACAGCTAGAGTAGCTCTAGGAATGGGGAGAAACTCTATGTTCAAACCCTAGGGTAGGTCTAGGAATGGGGAATAGATCTATGTTCAAACCCCAGGTTTGATCTCGGAATGGGGAGAAACTCTATGTTCGAACCGAAGGGTGCTGCCCGGGCAGCGGGGAAGGGCTTTCCCACTGCCCCACCCGCAGGCTGCAGTGTCTCCCTGCCGCTTAAATAGCTGGTGATCGCGCTGCCGGGTGTTGAGGAACTGCTGGAGCCTGGGGGAAGGAAGCCCTTCCCCATCGCCCGGGCAGCGTGACCACCAGCTCGTTGAGCCGGCGGCCGCACTTCCCAAGCGGCAGGGAAATGCTCTCCTCCCCTAGTCTTCTCCCCCTTTCCCAATGCTTCAGCTTGGGGCAGGAAAGAAGCATCTTTGATGCGGCGGCCCTACTTCTTTCCCGGCCCCAGAGGCCCCCCCTGCTGCTTCCCGGGCGAGGCCCACCGCCAACCTGGCTTGTCGGCCGGCTGGCGGGCAACGTCAGCGGAATGGGGAGAAAATCTTTGTTCAAACTCTAGGGTAGGTCTAGGAATGCCCAGTAGCTCTGTGTTAGAACCCTAGGGCATTTCTAGGAATGACCAGAAACTCTATGTTTCCAGTGACTTCTAGAGCTACTCTACCTTATTTCCAACTTTCCCTGGAAGTGACACGGGGACTCAACCAACATTGCCCTTTCCCCTCCCTGCTACTGCCTCATGGTGTGTAACAAGTGCCGCTAGCAGGAGGTCTTGCACCGTAGCATGAGGCCTGGCAGCCGTAGAGATAACCAAGGTTTTTGGCTTGGCATATATTTTCTTGCCCCCAAAGTCTCCTTTACAAGCAGAGGTTTTGCCCTGGTCCTCCTGGTTTCCATTTCTATTAAATGCCATTTCTATTAAGTTTAGCCAAATCAGCAACATTCTGAAATGGTCTTCTTTTTCTCTGTCCAACCCCTTGAAGTTTCCAGATATCGTCATACAAATGACATCAAAGATGGCCGGGCCAATTCCTCCTACAGAGGATCTCCTATTGGCTCAATTCAGAGCTGTCCATAATTCACTTAGAGCCTCTGATCAGCCTCCTGGTGAGTAAATCTTTGTGTGTTAGGCTAAGAGCATTTCCATACATTGTTAAAAATAGCGTCATGCCAGGTTTGTGGGTTTTGGAACATCATCTCCCCCCCACCCCCCAAGATCTTTGGACAGACATTTCGGATTTTTTCAGAGCATTGGCCAGGACTTTCTTGACCAATGACTTGAGAGCCAGAAGAACCTGTGTTCCAGTCTTACACAAATTCTTTACCACTCCCAGCGCTGACGGGGAAACTGCAATGAGCCATCTTTGCAGGGTTGGAGCTGCAGGTTATGGGTGTAATACTGTCCTGCAGGAAGAATGATAAGAAAGGAATACATATGAACACTAAAAGCAATTCAGATACCAAGTATTGGATGGAAAACGGAGCCGGTTTGGTGCCGTGGGGTCTAATCTGAAGAATTGGGTTGGATTCCCCACTTCTCCACAAGCTGGGTGACCTTGGGCCAGTCCCAGTTCTCTCAGAGCTCATTGTGAAAACCCCAACAGACTCTCTGTTGCACAGGAAATCTCTTTTTTTGAAGAAACACCCCACCTCTCTAGTGTAATACCGTCAATTGCTCAGGACCAATGAAGTTGGAAGCCTGTTAGTTTTGATTTAGTTTTCTGGCTGTTACTATTTTAATGGTAATTGTTTTTGTTGCTTCATTGTTATTTGTATTGTGTTGTATTTTTAACAAAGCTCTTAGCTGCTCCGATTTGCAAATGAGGGCAGGATATAAATTTAATAATACGTTATTATTATTATTATTATTATTATTATTATTATTATACATTATTAATAATACATCAAATAAACAATAATTATTATTCATTTGTTTGTTTATTTTACAGTCGTTGACCAGCCTCAAAACACAGGAATAATAATCATTATTATTGATTTGATTTTTTAAAAAAACAAAACTTTCCTCAGGATCGACAGACTCGTTTGCTCAGATACGTTGTGTTTCATTCCAGATTGTGCAGGAGTCCCAGAGCCTTCCTTAGATGAGATTGTCCGGTTATCCGAAGCCAACGCCTTCTGGTCAGCTCAGGAACTGGGCTGCATGAGCCCTGAGACTTTCGCCAAGACCGTGGAACTCCTGGGCGCGGTCAGAGGTTTCCGGGCCTCTCAGCTGACCGCACTGAAAGAGAAAGCCAAGCAGGTAGATACGGAGGCTGGGGAGGCAAAAGGGAAGCCCAAGAACAAATTGGGGACATTTCAGAGGTTATTTTCTTGGTGGATTCAACCACTTTTGCCCTCCTTGACAGCTTTAAGCAGGTTTTCTTGGGTGACACTGAGGTGGGGGACAGAGGGAAATTGAGTCACATTCTTTCAGCCAAGGGTTGACAGGCAGAGGAACTGTGGTTCTCCAAATGCCCATGGACTACAATTCCCATGAGCCCCTGCTAAGTGAGGCAGTGGCAGGGGCTCATGAGAATTGTTGACCGTGGACATCTGGAGAGTCACAGTTTGGCCACCCTGTCACTTTCATGAAAACCCTGGAGGTGATGTCACATTTAGAGTTTTTGGAAATGCTGTGTGAAAACCACAGAGTTTTCAGTGATTCCTAGAGAGGCCCGGCATTACTTCCGGGTTTTTCCTGGAAGTGACATCACGCCCTTGCTGCCCCCACCACCACTTGTCTCCCAGTGCTTCTACCACTCTTCTAGTGGTTTGCCAGCCCTGTCTTGGCTTAATTTCCCTTGCAGGGTTGTTGCAAGGGAAAACTGTTATATGTTATATGATGTTATATGTAAACCACCCAGAGCCCTATGGAAGGGCGGTATATAAATCTAAAATAAATTTTTAAAAATAAATCCTCCTGAACTTCTTGCATAAAATAGATAAAAATAGAATAAGTGAATTAAATTAATAGGCTTCCTTTCTGTCCGGTGAAAAGCACCCGAGCCTGGCTCCCTCAATAAAATAACATAGAAAACAACATTAAATGTAGCCCCCTCGGAACCAGTCAGAGCTCTGTCAAGGTACCAGCATATCAGTAAAAGCAGAGTGTCACTAAAAACTAAAGTTAAGGCGCCACTGAACTTGTGTTTTATTTTACAAAAGGGAGGGGAAAAGAATCGCCAGCTCTGAGTTGGGAGATTTTTGGGGTGGAGCTTGGGGAGGGTGGAGTTGGAGAGGGGAGAGACTACAGTGGGGTATAATGTCATAGAATTCGTCCTCCAAAGTAGCCGTTTTCTCTAGCCGTTTGCTCTTGATTGTCTGGAGATATTTGATTGTGTGGAGATTGTCTGGAGATATTTGGACTAAACAGGTACATAATCATCAGATATATTCAGATTACTTGGACTAAACAGGTACATAATCATCAGATATATTCAGATTACTTGGACTAAACAGGTACATAATCATCAGATATATTCAGATTACTTGGAGTAAACAGCTATCTATAATAACGGGATCTCAGGGGG
The DNA here is from genome assembly GCF_049243985.1 of Paroedura picta. NCBI lineage: Eukaryota > Metazoa > Chordata > Lepidosauria > Squamata > Gekkonidae > Paroedura > Paroedura picta. Next base: position 11,624,005 of record NC_135385.1, on the reverse strand, counting down.
CTGCCTGAAGGTTGGCATCCCTCGAAAGAGCAAAAGCAGAAACAAATTCCTCGGAATAGCTGGAATCTCAGGCTGACTCCTCATTCACACACACACACACAGGTTGGGAGGTTCATTGAGCTGAGGGGTTAGTGGGGAGGCTGATAGGGAGTTATAGTCTATTCTCGCCACCATGGGGATTGTAAGGTTGGGATTAATGTGGATTTTATTGTAGGGTTTTTACCGTGTCACCCGCCACGAGCCAGCTAGCCTGCGAATGGTGGGAGTTACATTTTCATGGCTAGAAGAGACTGCTGGATCAGACCAGTGGTCCATCTGATCTAGCATATTGTCCCAAACCATGGCCAACCAGTTCCTCTGGATGGCCAACAACACACCATGGATACTGAGGCCTTTCATTGATAAGATCGCCAGAAGAGCCCTGCTGGAACAGCCCTGCTGGATCAGACCAACGTAGGTCCACTTAAGTCCAGCATCCTGTCTAACACAGTGGCCAACCAGTTCCTTTGGAGGGCCAATAAGAAGGCATGAAGGCCAAGGCCTGAGATAAGAGCATCAGCAGAGCCCTGCTGGATCAGAGCAATGGAAGTCCATCTAATCTAGCGTATTGTCCCAACCATGGCCAACCAGTCCATCTGGACGGCCAACATCAGGGCATGGGTCTCACAACAGTGGCCAACTAGTTCCTTTGGAGTGCCAAAAACAGGGCACAGAGGCCAAGGCCTTCCCCTGATGTTGCCTCCTAGCACCAGGGCACAAACTTCACTGACCACGGAGGTCTCTTCTGGTCATCATGGCTACTTGCATAATAACAGCATAATATTCAAGGTTGGGATGGAGTGAGAGAGAGTGAATCTCAGTCCACTCAACGTTTCATGGCAATCTGGAAATACTCGTCAATAATATTTAGTAATTAGGAAGGAATTTGTTTTGTTTTTTTAAGTTTTACATTCTGAATGTTTTTTAAAATTTTATTTCAGGAAAAACAAACTTAGGACAAGCATCTAATTAAACATGTGCCATCTGTTCTTAATGCCCAAAGAATCACACTCTCCTTAAGCAGGATTTAGTTTATTTCGTTTGTTCCCTTTTTTCTTAACCGTTTTGGTGTCAGACATGAAGCGTGTTCTCAGCTCCTATCATGGAGGACCTGTGTCATTTGTTTAGGCTGCCCATGTTGAATTTTTTTGCAAAGTTCAGGAAGAAAATCCAGTCGACACTTTGGAGTTTGCTTTTGATGAATTTACTGAAACAAGATTTTGCAAAAAGGTCATTAAACTGGAGGCCATTAAAGGTGCAGAGGAGAGCAACAAGGATAATCCAGGGCCTGGGGACCAAGCCCCATAAGGAAAGGCGGAGGGACTTGGGAATGTTCAGCCTGGAAAAGAGGAGGTTGAGAGGGGACAGGATGGCTCTCTTGAAATATCTGAAAGGTTATCACTTGGAGGAGAGCAGGGAAAGGTCCCTCTTCACAGAATCAGTCTCTCCGTCAGATGGATATCCAACCTCCATTTAAAAATGTCCAAAGATGGAGAACCCACCACCTCCCGAGGAAGTGTCCGGAGGAAGTCTAGGGTTGTTACAGAGACAGCCAAGGGCAAAACCTCATCTATTGTCTCTTGTCTGGAAAACCAAGTCCCCCATGATCGTCTATGGGAGATGGAGGTGTGTAGGGTTGCCAGGTCCTGGAGATTTGGGGATGGAGCCTGGGTATCAATATCCTGTGTGCCTGTTTTCATGATCTTGCCGTGGGATGCTTTTCTGACCTGTTTTATGAATTTCAACTTGTTCTGTGCTTTTATGCTTTGCCTAAGTGATACTTCCTTTGACTTGCTGTTAACCAGTTTCTTAATTGTGCAATGGTTTTTCACAGCTCCTTTGCTGGCAGGTGTTTCGTCATTTTGACCTTGCTGGACTGATTTCGCTGGACTGATCTATGCTCTTAGGAAAGCCTGTAGGGTTTGAGAGTTAGTGCAAGAGTTGAATTGGAAAAAAGGGTTGCAAGGGTAGCATAAAAGCATCCTTGTAATTCCACTTGTCAGTTCCAGCAAGGGTGACCCTTGCTTCTGTTTGCTGTTTACTTCACTAAAGAGATTTCTTGCTTTACAATGAATCGGCTTATTGGGAACTCAATGGGGGGCTTGACGCTGGGGGGAACAGGGACCTCAGTGAGATACTTGGCCCTCCAAAGCATCCCTTTTCTCTATGGGAACTGATCTCTGTAGGCCGGAGATGAGCTGGATCCCCAGGTCCCACCTGGAGGCTGTCATCCCTACAAACACTACCGGGTCACCATAAGTTGACAGCACTTCCCACGACCATATGCTCATTTCTGGATAGCTGAGTTTTAGTGTTCTGTGAACTAACAGCAGATTTTTGTTTCAAAGGTGTGGGGGCCGTTGCCAAGCTGGAAGAGTTATCATGTTGTTTCCCTTGGGCGAATTGCCACGGTTCTCAACGAGACTGAAATCAGAGAGCTGGATTTGAGTTCTGCCGATGCGGTCTCTGCGCTTAGTCAGCAAACGGAGTGGAGTCCTCTGCAGGTTGGTGTGTCTGCCCGGCGGGTCCGTCATTCAGATGAAGCAGCTGCTTCTGGGTTGCCGTGCTTCACAATGATAACTCCTACATCCGCTCCCTTTGACCCCTCAAACATTTATTTTCTTTTGTTGGGAGAACATGATGTCAAGTCACAGCCAACTTATGGGAACTCCTCCGGGCAGGGTTGGCTGAACTGTGACTCTCCAGATGCCCATGGACTAGAATTCCCATGAGCCCCCACCGTAGGGTTTTCAAGGCAGGATATGATTAGAGAAGGTTTGCCATTACCCTCTTCCACATAGCAACCTTGGACTTTCTTGGTGGTCTTCCATCCAAACACTAACCCAGGCCAACCCTGCATACCTTCCGAGATCTGATGAGATTGGGCTAACCTGAGCCTCCCAGCTCAGTGCCGTGCAGGTCATCCAAATATGGAAAGCGTACATAGTACGATAGTGTCAGTGATATCAAAACATCCTGTGCTAATCAACACTGTCACAGAGGTGCCGTTGCTTGTGGTGTTAACAGTGATGGAACATTAGAAAAAGAGGAATGTGCCACTGAGTTGTGACTTACTCATGGCGACCCCAGCCATGGGGCATTCGAGGCAGGTAACAATCAGCGTTGGTTTCCCATTGCTGTGTAGCAACCCCCATTTTTCTTGGTGGTCTCCCATACAGCTACTGACCTGTGTGGCTCCCAAGCTCTGAGAACCTCAGCCCATATTGGGCTATTCAGGCTCCTGGTGTAACATTATACCTGCTTGTAGCTACAGGAATCGGTACAGTTATACTTTGAATGAAATCAAACGGGGTTTGTTCTCTTGGCCATTCATAAGCAGAGACATGGAAAAGAGGGCAGGATACCCCAATTATCCTTCTTAACTGATGCCATTGGGATTGGTTAAAAAAAATGCTGTGTGTTCTGGACATGAGACTCCCAGTTTCTCATCTGGTTTTGTACGTGGAACAGGAAACGTGGAAACCGCTGCTGGTCTCCCATAGTCCTGACTAGCTTCAGCTGCCTAACAGGGTCACAAGCCTTTGTGTGGCCCGGCCGAAGCTTTAGCGCTCTGGATGGCACCCTCCGGCCACAGGGGGGCGCCACAACAGACAAACATGGGACTTTGGATGCCTTGTCCATGCCTTCTGGTAATGGACCTCAGTTGGGGAGCAGTGCAGTCTCACTGTTGTTTTTGTCTCCCCCCACCCACCCACAGGCAAGATCTATTCTACAGGGGTTCCTAGAAGACTCGGGGCAAGCCATGGAGACTCTAAAAAGCTTTGAGTTGGCCGGTTTAGGTGCCACTCTTTGTACTTTGAGCTCCACAGAGATTGCAGCCATCAAGCCTCTGGAATTTGGGTACGTCACCAGCCTTTTTCATTCATCAAGGCCCCTATAAAGTGAAATGCAACCACACCACTTTGTTGACAGCCGTTTCGACCAGCGCAATAAATGCTGGGGTCTCAAAGCAAGTAAAATGTTGAGCAAACACACAACGTAAAATGTTGAGGACCAAAAAAATCACAATTTAGATAGTGATCTAGATAGAATTTGTAAACATATAAAAATGCAAAATAATTAATTTTCCTACAAAGGTTTTGCACAATTTAAATGCAGCAGCACAGAATTAGGGGGTACATAGGGTGGTTGGTTGGGGGTTCTCATCATTTTAAAGTATTTTTTAACCTTTTCTTTTGCTACTAGGCCTGAGTTGAATATAATCTGTATTGTTTTGTCGCTCAACATCATATATGGGCCAGTGGTACATTTCCCATCAGTTATTTCTATGCGCATCATATTTATTTGTTTGTTTATTTGGATTTTTGTACAGCCCTTCCATACGGCTCTGGGTGGTTTGCCTAGAACGTCATAGGTTGATTACACAGAACATCATAACAAATATAACAATCATAACATATCAACTAGAACAATATTTTAACAAGAACAGTAACTTTGAGATCCTTAGGGGGGTCGGTAGTGAAGAGGAACTAAAGAGCCTGTTGATGCGGGTGAAGGAGGAGAGTGCAAAAGTTGGCTTGAAACTCAACATCAAGAAAACAAAGATCATGGCATCTGGCCCTCTCAATTCCTGGCAAATAGATGGGGAAGAAATGGAGATGGTGACAGATTTTATTTTCCTGGGCAGTGGCAGATGGGGTGGCAGATGGGGACTGCAGCAAAGAAATTAAAAGACGCTTGCTCCTGGGGAGGAAAGCTATGGCAAATCTAGACAGCATCCTAAAAAGCAGAGACATCACCCTGCCAACAAAAGTGCGTTTAGTCAAGGCTATGGTCTTCCCAGTTGCAATGTATGGCTGCGAAAGTTGGACCATAAGGAAGGCCGAGCGTCAAAGAATTGAGGCTTTTGAACTCTGGTGCTGGAGAAGACTCTTGCGAGTCCCTTGGACTGCAAGGCGAACAAACCGGTCAGTCCTAGAGGAGATGAGCCCTGCCTGCTGCTTAGAAGGCCAGATCCTGAAGATGAAACTCAAATACTTTGGCCACCTCATGAGAAGGAAGGACTCCCTGGAGAAGAGCCTGAAGCTGTAACTGTGGAGCTAGCTTTACCAAAAACTTATAGGAATGTGCATCCGGTTTTTCATTCCAGCCTGCTGCGGAGAGCTCCCGTCCCGGATGAATGGCACCCTCCTCCAGCTACGCCTGTGCCGATTTACATCGACAAAGACACCCACTATGAAGTCAACCAAATTTTAGACTCTCGTTTGCATAAGGGTCGCCTTCAGTATTTGGTCGACTGGAAAGATTTTCCCTCTGGGGACAAGGAGTGGGTTGAGGCTGGGAATGTGAAGGCACCCCGCCTTCTCAGGGCTTTCCATCGAGCATTCCCTGATTGTCCTCGCCCGGTGGATGCCGGCTAGGTGGGGGAGTGAAGATAGTTTTAATGCGGAGGGATGTCAGGATTGTAGAATCTCTGTCATAAATTAGCCTGAGTTCCTCCATGTCAGTTATATTGCTTGATTGGGCCTGGCGCCTGCTTGCCCCGGCCTTGTAGTTTGTAAGCTATAAAATAGAGTAGTGATGTTATGTTAACCTTATCTTGTTGTGGGCTCACAGGGTAGTTGTCACCTCTCTCAAGGCTGAGAGAATGAAATCCTGTTTTTGTTATACATATGTCTTTTCTCTCCTACCCCCCCCTTGGGAACTGTCAAGTTTTGGGCGGGAGAAATGTATTGATAAGCTGGGGCAAATCTGGCCTCTGGTCAGATTTGACTTTCAGTCCAATGCGTATAGTGCTAATCAATAAAACTCTTTTCTTTCGAAGAAGTTTTGTTGTGAGTTTCCTGTGCGTCTGACATCAAGTCAAATCTCACAACTCCTTTCACCTGCCAATATGCAGGGCGAAGGACCTACTTTTTCTGACCAAGGAGAGGGCCTGGATTGGGACCTCTCCCAGGGCGACGGCGCTGGTGCAGGGCCGTACAGCTCGGGCATGCTGCGGGCCGTCTCGGGGACGACTCCGGGGCCCGAGGAATTTTTGGAACGACACGTCACCCAACGTAGGCGATTGTCAAAGTACGACCGCCCAACTGGGGATGAACTGTGGCCGGAGCACCTGGCACTGCCTAGCTACGGGCTGGAGCCTGTGGGTGAGACACAGGACTTGCAGTACAAGCTGGACAGGGTGACTAACTGGCTGCAGGACCTCTCGGGTCGGTTGGATCCGGTGGAGCAACGCCGAACACAACGCCTGCTGAAGGAAGTGCTCGGTGGTGGTGCGCACGACACCAGTGGACGAAGGTCGAGCGGTGTGCTCGCCCTGCGGGAACACGGCATGGCGGACACGCAAGCAGCGGCAGAGGCCGAAGCGGCGGCCAGGGCCAGAGCGCAGCTGGCGATCAAGGCGGAGGCGGCGGCTCGGGCGAGAGCGCAGAGGGAAAGGGACAACGGAGACGAGGAGCGTGAGGACGCCGGCGGCGGCGGTGGCGATGGAGCCGGAGGGGACGGCGCGGAAGGAGAGGATGCAGCAGCAGCGGCGGCGGCGGCGGCGGCGAACGTTGCCGGAGCTGAAGCAGCAGCGGCAGCAGCGGCACGAGAGGCGGCGGCGGCGGCCGCACGGGCAGCAGAGGCGGCAAGGGTGGCAGCGCAAGCCAGAGCGGCGGCGGGGAGAGGACGAGGCATCGGCCGTGACGCGAGACCCCTGGGCCCGGCCCCGGCACCGGCGGATTGGGGCCCAGGACGCCTACCCCCCCACCTCCGTGGAGTGGAAATGCGGAGCACCTACAAATTCAAGGCTAAGTTTTCGGGGAACCCCGCAGACTTCCCTACGTTCTTGGTGCATCTCCAGGCCTACATGATGGACATGGGTTTCACTTTCCATGACGATGCCGAGCGTGTGCGCTTCGTGGGGGAAGCCCTGGAGGGCAAGGCTGCCAAATGGTTCCTGGACTTGTACCGTTACCATCCCCAAGCCATCCGTAACTACAACCACTTTCTGCGCGCCATGCGCCAGATGTACGTGGAACCGTTTGAACGGGAGACAGCGGAGAAGAAACTCAGAGCTCACCGGCAGGGAAAATTGTCGGTGGTCGAGTACGCCAGGGAATTTAAGGAGTTGGCGTCTTCGGTGCCGGACTGGACCGAACCCCAACGCGTGCTTGCGTTTGTGGGGGGCCTCTCACCCGCTCTGGCTGACAAATGCCTCCTTTTGGACGACCCGCTTACGGTCGACGGGTGGGTCCAATTGGCTGGGGAGATGGAGAATCGATTGGAGCGGGCCTCGATGGTTCAGGTCCTGGCAGGAAAAACCGTGGCGAAGACTTCCACCCCGGCGAAAGCCAAGCCCAGAGCAAAATTGGAACCGACTGAGCGTACCCGGCGCATGGAGAAAGGGTTGTGTTTGGGCTGCGGCCAAGCTGGGCATTTCCTCGCCCAATGCCAATCAAAAGCAGTGTCAACCCCGAGGGCCGTGAGCAGCCCCTCACCGAAAACCCAGCCCGCCAAGAAAACTGCTCCGAAGAAAAGTGCCAAGTCTCTTCTGGTGCCAGTGGCTGCCGTACCGGCAGTGGACGACTCGGAGGAAGGTAGCGGGCTGGAGGACGAGGATCAAGCTGATGAGCAGTCGGGAAACGAGGACGGTCTGCTGTAAAGGCGCCCCGCCAGCAGGCCGCCAACAGGGGCAAACGCGCGGTGAGTGATTCCCCCTTACTGCTCCTACCCGCCAATCTCTCCAACCCTAAGTCAGGGAAAACGGTGGGGGTCCGATGTATCATGGACTCGGGGTGCACCCAATCCTTGGTGAGCCCGGCACTGGCCGAGACTTTGGGGGTGGGAAAAGTGCCGTTGGGAGAACCCTTGCCAATTACCCAACTAGATGGGAAATGTGCTCCTAGAGGGGAAGCCACGGCGAAAACGCGCCCAATGGACTTGGACATAAAAAAACATTGGGAGCAGATCCAACCTTTGGTAGCCCCTCACTCTGCTTTCCCTTGCGTGTTGGGGCTGGATTGGCTAAGGGAGCATGATCCCCTAGTGAAGTGGAAAGAAGGGACTGTGGAGTTCACCGCTCCCGCTTGCGAGCAGCACGCTCGGCCACGGGGCCCGCCGTGCACGGGGGTTGTGGCCGCGTTGGGATCCGGGGGGGCAGCGCTCCCTCCCGAGTACCGAGACTTTGCTGATGTGTTCGCGGAGACGGAGTGCAATCAACTCCCCCCTCATCGTAAAACTGACTGTGCCATCGAATTGAAGAAGGGGGAACCCCTCCCCAAAGCCAAACTTTATTCCATGAGTCCGCGGGAAATGGCGGAGCTCAGGGAATTTTTGGATAAGAATCTGGCGAGGGGCTTTATTAGACCGGCCACTTCGTCCTTGGCGGCCCCGGTTCTTTTCGTGAAAAAGAAAGACGGTTCGCTGCGCTTGTGCACCGACTACCGTGGGTTGAACGCAGTCTCAACGTGTAATGCCTACCCGCTCCCTCTGATAAAGGACTTATTGGGCCACTTGGGGAAGGCGCGAATTTTCACAAAACTGGATTTGAGGGAGGCCTATTACCGGGTCCGGATAAAAAAGGGGCACGAATATTTGACAGCTTTTAACACTCCCCTGGGGCAGTTTGAGTACACTGTAATGCCGTTCGGCCTCGCCGGCGCTCCGGGCGTGTTCATGAATATGATTAATGAAATTATGCATGATTTATTATACCAGGGGGTGTTGGTGTACATTGATGATATTTTAGTGTATTCAGAAACTGTTGAGAGCCATGCTAACTTGGTCCGTGAGGTGCTCCGCCGCTTGCGGAAGCACCAATTGTTCGCCAAACTATCAAAATGTGAGTTCCACCGGGATGCGGTGGAGTTTTTGGGCTTCCGGGTCTCCCAGGCTGGGATTGAGATGGACCCGGGCAAGGTGCGGGACCTGTTAGCTTGGGAACCCCCCCGTACTAGGAGGCAATTGCAAAGTTTTTTGGGGTTCGCTAATTTCTACAGAACGTTTATCCCCAATTTCGCCAAAGTGGCATTGCCTCTCACTGACTTGTTGAAAACCAAACAAGGGGGAAAGACAGCGAACCGTCCGGGGGCGCCCCTCCGATGGACTCCCCCATGCCAGGACGCGTTTGACAGACTAAAATTGTTGTTCACATCCGAGCCGGTGCTGGCCCATGCCGATCCAACTAGGCAATTCACTGTGCAAGTAGACTCTTCGGACGTGGCAATGGGGGCCGTAATCCTCCAAGAAGGGGAGGATGGGAAATTGCATCCGCTGGCCTATCTTTCAAAGAAATTTTCTGGGGCTGAGAGGAACTGGGCAATTTGGGAAAAGGAGGCAGCTGCAGTAAAATTAGCCCTTTCCACCTGGAGGCATTGGTTAGAGGGGTCCACAGTCCCATTCGTAGTCTGGACGGATCACAAAAACCTCCAGGCGCTCAAGCAGCCCCGCTCGCTTTCGGCAAAGCAGATGAGGTGGGCGGAGTTTTTCGCTCGTTTCAACTTCTCCCTTAAACATCTGCCAGGCAAAATGAACTTTTTGGCGGACGCCCTGTCGCGCCTGCCCCAGTACAACAGCAAACGGGACCCATTGGTGGATACAGTGTTTACTCCCGCCCAACTGGGGATGGCCGCGGTGACGCGCAGCCACACGAAGTCGGGAACGCCCATTCCAGGGGGTTGGGTCCAGAAGGAGGTGTCACAGGACTTGGAGTTTCACTCCCTCCGCCCCGATCTAACTGAGAAGGGGGGGCTATTTTTCAAAGGCGAGAGGCTTTTTGTCCCGGCGGCAGCCAGGGGAGAAGTTTTAAAACTTTGCCACGACGCAAAAACTGCTGGACATTTTGGGTTTGTGAAAACTCTGCACCTGGTCAGGAGACAGTATTGGTGGCCATCTCTGCGCAAGGATGTGGAAAAGTATGTGCAGGGGTGCCCCATTTGTATCGCCTCAAAACCTGCCGGGGGAAAGAAGAAAGGGCTGTTGCAGCCCCAGCCCACCCCCTCTCGTCCATGGACGGATGTTACTATGGACTTTATCACAGATCTACCCCCCAGTCAAGGGAAAACCGTCATTTGGGTGGTAGTGGACGCTTTTTCAAAACAGGCGCATTTTATCCCTTGTACAGGCTTGCCCAGTGCAGCCAAATTGGCTTCCTTGTTTGTAAACCACGTGGTACGCCTACACGGGATCCCGACACGTGTTCTGACGGATCGGGGCCCCCAGTTCGTTGCCAAATTCTGGCGGGAGCTCCTAAGACTGTTAGGCGTGGAGCAAGCCCTCACTTCAGGCTATCACCCTGAGTCGAATGGCCAGACCGAGAGGGTAAACCAGATCTTAGAGCAGTATTTACGCTGTTTCATCAACCATCAGCAAGATGATTGGGTCACCTTATTGCCACTCGCTGAATTTGCCTACAACAATGGGACCCACGCCTCAACGGGGGTGTCCCCCTTCAAGGTGGTGTATGAGACTGATTTGGTGGCAGCACCCACCTGGGAACTCAACTCCACCGAAGCGCCTGACATTAACAAATGGGCAGCGACCATCAGTGCAGGGTGGCCAGAAATAGTTGCTAGCCTCAAAGGGGCGAAACAAGCCTATAAGGTCCAGGCAGATAAGAAACGGGCAGCTGCACCTGATTGGAAAGTGGGAGATCTGGCCTATTTGTCCACAAAGAATTTGAGGTGCCAACAGAAATCCAAGAAACTTGGCCCAAAATATGTGGGGCCATTTAAAGTGGTTAAACTAATTAATGCTGTAACTGTGGAGCTAGCTTTACCAAAAACTTATAGGAATGTGCATCCGGTTTTTCATTCCAGCCTGCTGCGGAGAGCTCCCGTCCCGGATGAATGGCACCCTCCTCCAGCTACGCCTGTGCCGATTTACATCGACAAAGACACCCACTATGAAGTCAACCAAATTTTAGACTCTCGTTTGCATAAGGGTCGCCTTCAGTATTTGGTCGACTGGAAAGATTTTCCCTCTGGGGACAAGGAGTGGGTTGAGGCTGGGAATGTGAAGGCACCCCGCCTTCTCAGGGCTTTCCATCGAGCATTCCCTGATTGTCCTCGCCCGGTGGATGCCGGCTAGGTGGGGGAGTGAAGATAGTTTTAATGCGGAGGGATGTCAGGATTGTAGAATCTCTGTCATAAATTAGCCTGAGTTCCTCCATGTCAGTTATATTGCTTGATTGGGCCTGGCGCCTGCTTGCCCCGGCCTTGTAGTTTGTAAGCTATAAAATAGAGTAGTGATGTTATGTTAACCTTATCTTGTTGTGGGCTCACAGGGTAGTTGTCACCTCTCTCAAGGCTGAGAGAATGAAATCCTGTTTTTGTTATACATATGTCTTTTCTCTCCTACCCCCCCCCTTGGGAACTGTCAAGTTTTGGGCGGGAGAAATGTATTGATAAGCTGGGGCAAATCTGGCCTCTGGTCAGATTTGACTTTCAGTCCAATGCGTATAGTGCTAATCAATAAAACTCTTTTCTTTCGAAGAAGTTTTGTTGTGAGTTTCCTGTGCGTCTGACAGGAATGAGGCCTGAACCCTGAGTTTCAGGGCCAGAAGCTGACACAGGGCAGTCCAGAGAGAACCAGAAGCGACTGATTTCGGGTTTTTCAGATCCTGTGTAAATGTATGGACCATGACGTTCTCCTCTGTTGCCCTTTCTACAGTGCAGTTGTGGCCAGGATTGGCTCTTTCCCATGCAGCGTGAGCGTTCTGCAAGAATTTAAAAAGAAGGCCGAGTCTGTATTTGGGGACGCCGCCAGCTGGACCAGAGCCATCTTACAAGAGACTGGGACCATTGCAGGTGCTCCTCATAGTGATGGTCTTTGGCCTTCAGTCGTGCATCTCTGAATCAGGGCATGCACCTAAAACAAGTCATGTCCAGCCAGATGTGCCCTGGGAGTTCCAATCTGAAACACTGAGAGGAGGCGTATCCCCGCCTTTTAATAAAATAGAATCATAGAGTTGAAAGGGGTCTTTGGGGTCATCTAGTCCAACCCCCTGCAGAATGCAGGAAGTTCACAACTCCCTGCCCACCCACAGTGACCCCAATTCAGTGACTCCACTGAGCATGGAGTCCATGCCCAGATGATGCCTCCCTTCAAAAAAACCCCAAATCCCTGGTCAGTCTGGCCTGGAGGAAATTCGTCTCCTCCAGGGTGGTGTTTGGCGTTGTGCTAAATCATATCGCACCTTCCATCCCCTCCTCACCTTTTTGCTGTCTCACCTTTGTCTGCCTTCTTTTCACGCATCTTAGCCTCCACACCTGCTGCTGAAAATGGTAGAAGAAAGCAACGTGCTTTATACATGACTCGCTTCCGGCTGTCAATCAATCTAAGCAACCAATCCCCTTTCTCTGCAATGCCTGCTATTTTTAAAAAAAATCCATACTTCTCCGTTGAACCTCTTATGCCTAGAATCATAGATGCATAGTGCTTTTTGAATGCCACCCCTTATGGGATGACGAGTCCTTTGATATTTTTTAATATTAATCTCACTTCTGTTTTTTTTTTTGGAAGGGGAGAAAACTTTAGAGAGGCATGCCTTGTGTTATAACTTTGGGGGGGGGGTATTTATTTCTGGCATCGCCTGCATGCTTGTCCACCTATTTGTTGCTCCAGGAAGTTATATCATACAAGAGTATAAGAAGATCGGTCTAATAATTAAAGCCAACAGAGAGAAACAGACCTATCCACTGGCAATGTGGTAAATAAAGAAAAATGTCCTATTTTTGTGGTTTTCCTTGTTTCTTTATTCTTTAGGACTTCTGTCAAAACAGAATTCAGGTAATCTCCATTTTCAGTGAGATGACACGCGTCAATACAGACCGGTATCCCCATACCCATGTGAACCTGTGGCCAGTATTATACTATTAATATATATAAGGACTTGTCACTGATGAAAGAATCTCGCTGAAAACGGAGAATACCTGGATTCCGTTTTGACAGAAGTCCTAAAGAATAAAGAAACAAGGAAAACCAAAAAAATAGGACATTTTTCTTTATTTATCATATTGCCAGTGGATAGGTCTGTTTCTCTCCGTTTGCTCCAGGAACTTAGCCATTTTTAAAAAGCACGCTCAAACTTTCACTTTGCCGGATGTCAGTCCATAAAATATGTGCCTCTGTGTTATTTAATAGGCGGGCTAGATCTTTGAGTGAACGCAAGACTACTCAGCAAGCAAATATATTGGTGGATGTTCACAGGAAATGAGGAGAGATTGTTCCTGGGCCTTTAAAACAGGCGCCAAGTGTCTCAAATGAAAATTAGATTAATCAAGTATGTTTTTACAAGGCTCTGCTCTACACGAAGCCTGCACTCCACTGCAAAAAAATTCTCTTTATATTCTTAGAGGCCTGATTTCCCAGCGGTGTCTGAAAATGTTTTAGAGTCAAATATCGATCAGGGGAAGCATAAGGAGGCTCTAAAAGGCACATCAGCTCCACATAGGGTCTAAATCGAGACAGCGTGAATGAATCGGTGTTGTGGTCTTTTCTCTCCTTAGCTGGATTAAACGAGGGAGAATTAAAAGCTCTTGATAAAGAATTGATGCCTTACTTCCAGCCGGCAGCAATAAAATGCATCCCCGCAGAAATGTTCAAAGTAAGTGCGTGGATATTTTGACATTTCTCCCCCTTCATTAGTTTGACTTTGCTTTTAAAACCAATGGGGGGGGGAGCATGAACTTGTACCGTACTTGGGGAGAGGGGATACTTTTTGATGTGGAACACATGTTCTGGCATGCCCCCTGGGACGGAAATGGGTGCGGATATGACGTCCATAGTCCCGGCCCAGGGAGCGTGCCAGAAGATGTGGGGAGGCCGCCGGTAGAGGAGGCTGAGATGCCCGTCGCAGAGCTGGCGGAGGTGGGGCCCCTAAGGCCAGCTGGGACTGCTGCATGACCCACACAAAAGCTGCGGGATGAGGCACTGTCCGTGAAGCAGACAGGGGCCATTGCAGAGTGGGGCAGGCCTGGAAAGCAGGGAGATACTGCAACCACCTGCAGAGGGCTGCTGCGACAGGTAAGAAGTGGGAAGAGTGTGTGTGTAAACACGTGTGTGTGTCTCTGAGAGTGTGGGGGGAGGGACCAGGAAGGAGAGGTAGGTGGGAGAGGCAAGGGGTGTGTGGGGAGAAGGGTTTTTTTGTGGGGGGGAGGGAAGGATTGAGAGAGACATGGGGGGAAAGGCAAGGAGGGAGGGGGAATGAAAGTGTGTGTGTGTGTGTGTGTTGGGGAGGGCTGGGTCATGGAGCTCCACATATGTGGATATGTTCCACATACCCCGAGATAATCGGACTCTCACAAGATTTTATTTCTCTAGCATGTGTGAATACGCATGAGAGTTGGCAAGGAGAATTTCCGTGGTTTCTCCATTCCTAGGAGATCAATAGATATAAATGTAGGAAGATGTTTGATATCAGGTCAAGCCACTGGCCCGTCTAGCTCTGTACTGCCTATTCTTTCAGGCAGGGGTGGCCAAACTGTGGCTCTCCAGATGACCATAGACTACAATCCGCCTCATGGCAATTGTATTCCATAGACATGCTGGCAGTGCCTCATGGTAATTGTATTCCATAGACATGCTGGCAAGGACTCATGGTAATTGTAGTCCATAGACATGCTGGCAAGACCTCATGGCAATTGTATTCCATAGACATGCTGGCAGTGCCTCATGGTAATTGTAGTCCATATACATGCTGGCAGGGCCTCATGGCAATTGTATTCCATAGACATGCTGGCAGGGACTCATGGCAATTGTATTCCATAGATATGCTGGCAGAGACTCATGGTAATTGTAGTCCATAGACATGCTGGCAAGGACTCATGGTAATTGTAGTCCATAGACATGCTGGCAAGACCTCATGGCAATTGTATTCCATAGACATGCTGGCAGGGCCTCATGGTAATTGTAGTCCATAGACATGCTGGCAGGGACTCATTGCAATTGTATTCCATAGACATGCTGGCAAGGACTCATGGTAATTGTAGTCCATAGACATGCTGGCAAGGCCTCATGGCAATTGTATTCCATAGACATGCTGGCAGGGCCTCATGGCAATTGTAGTCCATAGACATGCTGGCAGAGCCTCATGGTAATTGTAGTCCATATGCATGCCGGCAGGGCCTCATGGTAATTGTAGTCCATAGGCATCTGAGGAGTCACAGTTTGGCCACGCTTGATGTAAGGTGTGTTAAAGCAGAAAGCTTTTCTTCCTCTCCATGATGAAGAACTAGAATCCACATCCGCCTAATCCGGGATTTGAAGGGCATGGCATCCTGGGAAGGCTCCAATCTTGCTAGTTTTTACAAATTAAGCCTTGGAAATCTCAGCAAAAAAGCTTAAAAAAGAAGGCTGTGGCAGGAGCGCAGAGCTGCAGCCGTTTGTGATGGAGACGAGGCAGAGAGCGGTTCTCAATCGGCAGCGAAATCAAGCGTGCCGCAGAAAAGCTTTCGTGGGGCCAGTTATCCCAAACGGGTGTCGTTGTTCTGTGCAGAAAGATAGTTGCTGTACCGTTATAATAACAGTGTTTGGACCTCTTCTGTTTAAGGGCTTAATAACGCGGCCACGCTCAGCAGATTATTTTGCGCCGGATGGAGAGATCTGGTGGCGAGGCAGGGCTTGACGTCCTTTCGTTTTAGTGTCACTTGCGTAACGCTGGGCTTTGCGAGGGAGAATGAAGACAGATGGCTTTGACTTTGAAAACCGAGCAAGAGGCGTGAGGAAGGGAATGCACGAGGGGGATAAATCATCCGGCAATGGGGACTGTATAAAAAGCCAACCATTTTTTTTTAGCCTATGTATTTCCCTCTCTGCCCTCCTCATTGACAGACAAACTGCACGGGGGAGATGGGGAATCTGTGATTGGATTCCCCTGGGGGAGGGTTGGAGCCTTAGAACTGGAAGAAAGAGTTTTACTCTCTACCCCTCCCATGCTGCTTTGAGGGGTGGGGCCGTGGCTCCGTGGTGGAGCGTCAGCTTGGCATGCAGAAGGTCACACGCTCAATCCCCAGCATCTCCAGATAAAAAGAGGTGTGTGTGTGTTTGTGCGTGTGAGAAATTCCTTCTCCCCTAATCAGAAACCACAATATGCTCATGGCCGCACCAAGGAGGTGAGTGGCTAAGGGTATCCGACCAAGACCCAAGCTCAAATCTGCGAGCCGCATCAAATCACCCTGGGTGACCCTGGCTGAATCTGCATGGAGCTTTTATTCCAATCCCAGGTCGATTCTGTCCCTGCCGTCTCCACTGAATGCGATTTCCATTTTGATTTTGTCCCATTTAAATTTTGCCTCTACAACATGCAATAGCCAAATTGCCCGTGAGAAGGTGGGGCCAAGTGTACCCAAGAGAGAATTCTGCAAATGCAGAGTTACAATATCCATCAGCTTCATCGTCCTGTTGTTTTATATATACTTATTTTTAATACCGTTATCGATATTTGCCACCGTTCCACCTATCTGGGTAGAAAGATGACAGGGGAAAGTTTTTTTGTTAAAAATAATTTTAAAAATTTCTGATCGTTTCTTTGTTCAGGAACTTTCCCCGGAGCAAATAGCAAACCTGGGCCCGGAAAACGCAGCCCTGGTCACAGAGTCCCAGCGTCAATGGCTCAGCGAATCTCAGCTCCAGAGCCTGCATCTGGCCCTAGACGGAGCACGAATGGACCTCCACCATGCTCCCCTCGGGGAAAGCACGGCCGGCCCCACCTATACGTCGGCACTGAGCGGTGAGTAAACCCTGCACCTGGATCAGGTAGCGATGTTACATCCGCTTTTCGATGAGCCTGGGTTTAGAAGGAAGTATCAGACCGCTTCTCGAAGAAGAAGAAGAAGAAGAAGAGTTGGTTCCTATATGCCGCTTTTCTCTCCCCGAAGGAGGCTCAAAGCGGCTTCCAGTCACCTTCCCTTTCCTCTCCCCACAACAGACACCCTGTGAGGGAGGAGAGGCTGAGAGAGCCCTGAGATTACTGAAGAAGAAGAAGAGTTGGTTCTTATATGCTGCTTTTCTCTCCCCGAAGGAGTCTCAAAGCGGCTTCCAGTCACCTTCCCATTCCTCTCCCCACAACAGACACCCTGTGAGGGAGGTGAGGCTGAGAGAGCCCTGAGATTACTGAAGAAGAAGAAGAGTTGGTTCTTATATGCTGCTTTTCTCTCCCCGAAGGAGGCTCAAAGCGGCTTCCAGTCACCTTCCCTTTCCTCTCCCCACAACAGACACCCTGTGAGGGAGGTGAGGCTGAGAGAGCCCTGAGATTACTGAAGAAGAAGAAGAGTTGGTTCTTATATGCTGCTTTTCTCTCCCCGAAGGAGTCTCAAAGCGGCTTCCAGTCGCCTTCCCATTCCTCTCCCCACAACAGACACCCTGTGGGGTGGGTGAGGCTGAGAGAGCCCTGAGATTACTGAAGAGTTGGTTCTTATATACCGCTTTTCCCTACCCGAAGAAGTCTCAAAGTGGCTTCCAGTCGCCTTCCCTTTCCTCTCCCAACAACAGACACCCTGTGCGGTGGGTGAGGCTGAGAGAGCCCTGAGATTACTGAAGAAGAAGAAGAGTTGGTTCTTAGATGCCGCTTTTCCCTACCCGAAGGAGTCTCAAAATGGCTTCCAGTCGCCTTCCCTTTCCTCTCCCCACAACAGACACCCTGTGGGGTGGGTGAGGCTGAGAGAGCCCTGATATCACTGCCCGGTCAGAACAGTTTTATCAGTGCTGTGACTAGCCCAAGATCACCCAGCTGGCTGCATGTGGGGGAGCGCAGAATCGAACCTGGCATGCCAGATTAGAAGTCCGCACTCCTAACCACTCCACCAAACTGGCTCTCCACGGATGTCACCTCCAGGACCCCTGGGGTAATCGATCTCCGTGCAGGAAAGCTGTTTCCTCTCTGCAGCCATCAAACCAATACCTGGATAGTGCCTTGACATTGCATGGCTGTCGTAATTTTTTCTTTATTTGTGTCCGCCTCATTATGCGGAACCCATCTGGTGAGAATGTTGTTAATTAATACAGCAGCGGGAAGGGCTTACGGCTAGAAAACAAACAGCGGCAAGAACAGTTTGTGGCCCAAAGGCAGAAGATAATATCTCTGACATCTACAGTTGTTCCTTGAGGGATAAACCAGGCCAGAGATGCTGGGAAAATTGACATCAGTTCTTCTCCGGTTGTTTTTGCATTTCCATTCTGCCTTTTTCTTCCAGAGAGCTCAGAGCCGAGTTTGTGTTTTTCTTTCCTCCAACGACCCTGTAAGGTGGGTCAGGCTGAGAATATGTGACTAATCCACGGTCATCCAGGGTGATTTGGTCCGGCTCACAGATTTGAGCTTGGGTCTTGGTTGGAGACTCTTAACCACTAATTTCATTTTGGTGCAGCCGTGAGCAGATTGTGGTTTCTGATTAGAGGAGAAGGAATTTCCCTCTCTCTCTCTCTCTGTCTCTCTCTCTTTCTCACACACACCTATGAACGGTTTCATTTGTTGAAACACACCGCAGTTCTCCCAGAACTCCTTCTGCTCTGGCCCTGTTTCCTAGTGTTGAGCATGCTGGTTTAAAGAAACAACAATGGAACCAGCGTAAAGCTGCTCTTTCCCTTGAGTTTCCTTGGATGGGAGAGACACGGGGAGATCTGGCTCTTGGAAGTTCATACCCCCCAAATCTTGCTGGTCTTAAAGGCAGGCCAACACAGCTGCTCTTCAAAACCTCTCTTCATGGTGAAAGGGAACATTCTGGAATCAACTTGGTGTCGTGGTTAAGAGTGGCGGCTTGTCATCTGCAGAGCTGGGCTTGATTCCCCACTCTTCCACACGCAGCCAGCTGGATCGCCTTGGGCTAGTCGCAGTCCTGTTAGAGCTGTTCTCATAACGCAGTTCTCCCTGAGCTCTCTCGGCCTCGCCCACCTCACAGGTTGTCTGTTGTGGAGAGAGGAACGGGAAGGCGATTGCCAACTGCTTTGGCGTTCGTTCAGAGGTAGTGAAAAGCAGGCTGTAAAAACCAACTCTTCTACTTGCGTGAGAGTCATGTGCTCCCAGAGAACCGTCTCCCAGGCTGGCAGAAATGGAATCGAAATCAGGTCTCCGGAGCCTCTTGGGTCCCAGGCACTCCGCAGGGGGATCAGCTCGTGAGGCTGCAGGTGCCGCTGCTGGCAGTTCTCCCCGTGGGTTTCTCTGGAGCGAAAACAGCTGTCAGCTCACGGCTGAACTTCAGGGAGAGTGCCTGAGAAGCTCTCCTTTCCCAGCTGAACTGGGGCTCTGTCAGCTGCATCTTCTCTCCAAAGCCCAGCGATTTTCTCCTCTTTTGGTCACACGGTCTGGTGGCTTTCCCCTTTCCTCCTTTCAGCAGGGAGGTCAGGATTTTCAAATTCCCTGCAGAGCAAGAGGGGATAAGTAAGGAGTCCTAGGAAAATACTGGCAGGCAGGTCGTGGGTAGGATGGTTCTGCCACAAAGCTTAGTCAGGGCTACGTGGAGGAAACAGGTCAAGGGGAACACGTGCGCCGCCTTGAAATCCTTGGAGAAATCTAATAATAATAAATAAAGCTAATAAAAGAACGTTCTTAGAAACGTTCATGTCCGGACTGCTCTGCGTAGGAGATGGTAGAGCCCTGAGGGGGTAGAACAGACTGTACCACTCCAAAGAGCTGGTGAAGTATACCGTGTTGGAACATTTCCGCCACATGAAAAATACCCTGCAGGTAAAAACACTAGTACATCAGGGAGAAGATGCTTGCCCCGCCTGCTCCCTGCTTCACTAATTTTCTATTTCCAGGGCATTCTTTTTTGGGGGGATGCCTAAATTTGATCCTTCTCCTGAGTCTAAGGTGACCAGATTTTAACATTGGTAAAGCGGGACACCATTGACCCGGGGGGGGGGGGGTGGTTCTTGATTA